>NW_027466315.1:0-22500 GCF_046127955.1 Nelusetta ayraudi | reverse complement strand
TGATCAAAACCATGTTGGCGTCCTTAAGACGGACGATTTGAAACACTGCCCTCCAGCAGGGCCTAGATTCAAACCCTGAGTTCTGATTGGTTGAACCAACCTTCCTCAGCTGGAGGCTTCCTATTGGCTTTGTCTCCTTCTCCTTCTTCTTTGTCTTCAAGTGTATTTTTTCTACTTTTTCTGCTTCTTCTTTCTTTCTCTTCTTTTCCTTCTTCCTTCTTTCTTCTTATTGCTTCCTCCTTCCTCTTTTCTTCTTCTTCCTTTCATCTTCTTTCTTCTACTTCTTCCTTCTCTTTTCTTCTTCATTCATTCCTCCTCTTCCTCCTCCCCTGTAGCTGCAGCTGGAGTGTCTCCTGCTTGTGTTTATCAAAGCGGTGGTGGAGGTGGAGGTGGAGGAGGTTGTGGTGCAGGAGGTGGAGGAGGAGGTGGTGGTGGGAACACCTTCCCTCACCGGTGTTGAGGAGTCCAATTATTGGTCCACTTGTAGCGGTGCTCCTGGAGAGGCGCTTTCAAGTGATTGGTTGCTGAAATGCACACTGACGCCTCCTCCTCCCCTTACTCCCCCACCTCCTCCTCCTTGCTCGCCCCGCCAGCCGTAATTTCTAAACTGATTTCCCGGCGACGGGCCGCAACCTCGAGTGGCCACCGCCACCGCTGCTCAACAACGCCGCACAAATACACAATTTCTAATCTGGCGCCTTGAGGGCGGCGCCGCCTGATGAGCCCTGAGGCGGCGGCGCTGAATTAATGAGGAACCTGAAAACCTCAGGAAGGAGAGCAAAATTGACTCTCTTTTATTTTTTTCCTTTTTTTCCTCCCTCTGCCTGTCAGTCGTACAGGTGGTTGGAAAAAAACACAATTTTCACCATCAGTCAGACAACTTTTCTTTATTCCTCCATCGAGCTACTGAAGGGGTGTTGGGGAGGGAGGTAGGAGGAGTGAGGGGAGGCAGGAGGAGTTGGAGGGAGGACAAGTAGGGGGGCGGGAGGGAGGAGAGGAGGAGTTGGGGCAGGGAGGAGGACTGAGGGCGGGGAAGGGGGGTCATGTCACGTTGGCAGGCGGCGTGATTGACAGTCACTCAGGAGTGTGACAGTACAACCCCCCACACCTCCTCCACCCCCCAGGTGGAAAAGGTCGCCCCCTTGCTGCACTAATGAGTCATGCGGTCGCGCCACCATAAGGAGAAATCCATGTTTTAGTGGATGGGGGAGGGGGGTGCTGTCAGAGGTAAATGAAGGCGGCGTATTGATTTAACCTTTTCAGGTTGAGGTGCTGCCGGTCGCGTTGTCGGCGCCGCCGTCAGGTTGGAGGCAGCGGTGCGACGCGACACAATGACTTTTACACACGTTTCCACGTTTAGTTTAATTTCTGAATATGGATTTTACAAGGTTTACCTGTGTTCCGCTAATGCTAGTGATGCGCCATTAGATACGTCTGGAAAGAAAAAGGTGCTGTGCTGGCCCAGCAGTGAAGGAAGGGGGCGCTCTCGCTTTGCTGGGAGGGGAAATTAGCAAGAATAAGCAGATATTTTGTAACTGTGTAGCAAACTAAACAAACCGTCAAGGAAATAGTGTAAACAAAGCAACAAAAAAACATAATTGAATCCAGCGGCTGCAGGTGGCGGATGTTTAATTACAGGAAATTTATTAAGGCGCCGTCCATTAATCACGTTGACACGCCGGCTATTAAAGAGACGCATACTTTGCACCGGCTGGATAATAATGTAGCGGGGGCTCGGCCAATGGAAGCGTCCGGCCCGGACAGCGGCGGCTAAGTGTTGCTTAACACAGATAAATAGGACGAGAAGGAGAAATTAATGTGACGTTTATTTCCTCATGTTTCTTCGTGTGGCAAGAGGTGCCGTTAATGCTGCTAAAGCGCTACAGGGGTAGGCTAACTGCTGTACCATGCTAACTGGTACAGCTAGTGTAAAATAATCACCAAATACAGACAGACATACTTCTTACATGGTGTTTTTACACGCCATTTTCTTTTAGATTAAAAAAAATGCCAGTGTCTGTGCCACGACAACTCACTACCAAGACGTTTGCAGTGCTAACAGCTAGCTGGCATGCATAGATCTACGCTAACCTACGCTAACCAGCTCACAGCAGCAGCTACAAAATATCACCTGTTGTTCAAAATAAAATCAATGTTCGCCTTTTTTAGCCACATTCCTCCGATTCACACCGAAATCATTGACGCTTGAAACTGTTTTATCTTTGTATTCCTGCAGCGCTAACTCAGGCTGAATCAAACCAACAGGTTGAGAAGAGAAGTTTGTTTTTTCTATTAATATCCATTTTCCTTCCCTAACCTCGTGTGTGTTTTTCTACCCAGTGACGGTGATCCCGGGCGACGCTATGACCATCTTCCTTCCAAGAACCTGTCGGCCTCCCGCTTGGAGGAGCGGCGGATCCCTGCGGAAGGAAATTGGCCTTATTCCTCCGCACACTCGCACTCGGAGGCAAGTGGCAATTAGCGCGCTGATGAACGCTGGGCAGCTCTCGAACACAACTTCACCGGGCGGCTGGGCGGGGGGACGGGGGAGAGACGTGGGAGATAATTCAGAAATCTCCTGACCTTGTGCTTATTATCTCTGGCTAATGACTGCCGGGAAACCTGCTTCACCTGTTTGATTAATTTTCCTTTTTTTCTTCTCGTCGTTTATTATTCGGCGGGAGGTTTTTTCGCCGAGGGTCCTCAAGGGACGTTAACCTCATTTGTTTACTTTGTGCTTTTCTCTTTCTCCCTCGACGACCGGGGACAAATTCCTCCTGCCCGTCAATGTCACACAGAGGGGGAAAAAAAAGAAAAAGCTGAAAATGTTTTACAATATTTGCGGCCAATATTTGTGCGAAATACTCATCAATATTCGCTGTTGTTGATCCTCAATACCAGTTTCAATGTGCTTAAAATAAGAGAAGGCCGATAATAACAATATTTGATATTTGTGTAGCGACACACAGAGACACGCGTGCCCACGCGTGCACACGCATGCCCACACACACACACACACGTACACACGCTCCGCTTGGCAAAACAAAAGAAATTGTGAATAGTGTTTAAGAAAAAATTCAATATTAGATTTGGGTGGAGACATTTTTCTGACAATAATATATAATTCTTTATAGCTTTTTGAAAAAAATATGAGACCTCCTTATATTTAAAAGGGATCTCATGGGTTCATTTGCGGGGGTCTTGAACCCCCCGGACCCGCCTGTATTTGGTACATTCGTGGCCCGGAAAAGTCAAGGACGTCATTATTGGTGAATCAGCTTTATTATTATTATTATTATTATTATTATTATTATTATTATTATTGTTATTATTATTATTATTATTATTATTATTATTATTATTATTATTATTATCGTTGTTGTCGTTGTGTACAGAACTAGCTTGTCATTCGATCGTTTTGTATTTTTAAATCAAATGTTTGCCGTTACAATAACCAGCGGAGAGCTGCAGCAGGTCGCACTCTTATTTGTGTGACGAGCCTCCGTGTGACACATAACCCAGAATGCAATTCATCAGTGTCTGGTGGCGTTTGCCAGCGCAGACTTTTGGGATGATTCACTCCAGACAAAAGCCGATCGACTTATTGGTCCCCCCCACCTTCTCCCGCGCGCGCGCTAATCGAAGCCATTAGGCTAATTATTTATCGGGAGCCTCGTCCCGATTGGTCGCCGGCAACCCCTGGGGGAGGGGGGGGGGGGGGTCAAAGCCTACCACAGTTGGCCCAACAGGAAGCGGCGTGGGCCTTTCTCCACCCCCCCCTCCTCCCCCCTCCCCCTTCTCGCTCGCCCGCGACAGATCGGTGCACGAGAATCGGAGTTGACACGCGTCGCTAAGGATGCCAATGCTAATTAATTAGCATCTCATTTTTGACGACAGCGGCACAACAGGATGCGGGGCTCTCTCCCCCCCCCCCCGCGCCATCTCACCGCCCCCCCCCGCAACCATCTCAACCCCCCTGCAGGCTTCTTGTATTATCAGGGTCAGGATCCCGGCTCGGGGCCCCTCAGGGGCCGCTTTAGAAATTGAGGAGGGCACGTTGACAGGCAGACTTTTTTTTTATTTTTTTTTCTCATGGCGTGGTGTCCCCGCGGCGGTCCCGCCACCGCCGCCCAGCACGCATGTGGAGATGAAAAGGCAACGGAGGAGGACTTGAAGCATCTCGTCGGAGCCGTTAGCACGGAGACACTTTGGCCCCGAGTCTCTGCTGGAGGCGGTTGCAGGTCAAGCAGCAACTCAGGTGTTGTCTTGTTGGTGGGATTTTGTTTTGTTTTCACTTTCACGGCTAATGAGAGCGAAATAAGAGGAGGCTTTGTCAAACAGCTGCTGCTGCTGCTGCTGCTGCTGCTTTTATCGGCTCTTTGATTGAACATCTGCTGATCTGCAGGTGAAACTGGTGTTTGAGCCGCAGCAGATGGAATGTTTAGTTTCCCCTTGTTGTGTGTTTGTGCGTTTATCCTGCACGTTCGGACCAATCAGAATTCTCAGAAGGAGAAAAGGGGCGGAGCTGCAGCCAAAGTTTGATGAAATTAAATTAAATCAATCAGGAAGCTTGCAGTTCTTGCTGGTCTGCAGATGGAATGTTTGTTTCCCCTCGTTGTTCTTGTTGTTGGTGTGTTTATTCCACATGTTCACCTGTGGAGGGATGGATGGTGGGATGGACAGACAGACGGATGAATGGAGTCAGCTGATCAGCGGGAGATCAGACCAATCAGAGAGAGAAAGGGGGCGGAGCTGCTACCAGGGTCGATTAGGCTCCTTAGTTAAACTCCGCCTACTTCCCCGCCCTGAGCTCCGCCCTCCTCCGATCAGGAAGCCTGCAGCTCTGACCAACAGGGAAGGAATCTGGGAGGAGAAACCTGCAATTATTATTCCTCCACGTTTCCACCGCAGCATTGGAACCCAAACCACCGAAATCTAAAGTCACTGCCCCCCTGCACCCCCACACTCTGTTTGCGCCTTTTTTTCCGTGTGGTAAATTTGCTGAGCTTAAGTGAATGGGGAGGTTGGGGGGTGGGGGTGGGGGCGTTTAGATGTGAATCCCCCCCGGGGGTCAGCGAGTTCTCCACATGTAGCCGCCGCTCGCTAATCCGGCGTGGAAAGTCTGAATTCAGGTAACGCAGGAGGGAAAAAACAGCCCCGGCTGCAGTTACA
Source organism: Nelusetta ayraudi (assembly GCF_046127955.1). NCBI lineage: Eukaryota > Metazoa > Chordata > Actinopteri > Tetraodontiformes > Monacanthidae > Nelusetta > Nelusetta ayraudi. The sequence goes on along the minus strand of NW_027466315.1, from coordinate 17,328 downwards.
GGCGTTTTCCATGACAGCAGCCATCTAATCCTCTTTTCTTCTTCTTCTTCTTCTCCTTCCTTCTCTTCTTCTTCTACTTCTTCTTCTGCCAGGGATAAGATGTTTTCACAAAGACCCTCAGGCTTCTCGTCGCCTCGACCGCACTCTGTTTGTATCCTTCTCCCTCCTCACCCCACCGCTTCCTCCCTTCTTCTCCTCCTTCTTCTCCTTCTTCTTTCTTTTCCCCGCCTCGTGAATAAACCCGACGCTTGCTGCAGCCAAATTCAGAGGTGGAAAAAAAAGGAAAGAAAAGAAAAGGGGACAAAAGAGGAGGACGACTGATGTGTTTGATCAAAATCTCTGAGGTTGGTTGGTGGTTTTTGGAAGCGAAGAAGAAGAAGAAGAAGAAGAAGAAGAAGAAGAAGAAGAAGAAGAAGAAGAAGAAGAAGAAGAAGAAGAATCCTGCGGTCGACCAGTTGGAGCCGCTTGGGGAAAAACCTGCGACTGAGCGGCCGCTGTCTTCCGTCTACCTGCTGGAACTCCTTTGAAGTGGCTCCGGGCTGCAGGAATGTTCTCCAGCAGGATCAAGAGCGAAAAGGAACAAAGGAACGGAAACATTTGTTGCGCATTAAAAAAAGAAGAAAGAAAAAATCACCTCGCCCGACCAGCGACTGACTGACGACTGACTGAAGGTAGATGGAAGCGTCCGACCGCAGCTCAGATACTGCAGCAGCTCATATTGGATCCAGGTTGGGAGGATTTGGTGAGGGGGAGGGAGAGAGCAGGGGGGAGTGTGGGGTGTGCAGGCCCGGCCCGGCTGGCCCGCCCGCCCGCCCCAGTCAAAACCACAACAGAAGGCCTCAAAACAAACTTCTCAGAATAGCAGCGCTCGCCGTCGCTTGGCTGCCTGTTCAAAGATTCTGTGGCGAGATGTTTGATCTCGGTTCAATAATCAGGACGGCGTTTTTCTGTCGCACGCACACACATACACACACACACGCACACACATACACACACACACACACACACACACACACACACACACACATGTGAGCAAGCAGACGCACATAAAGGAAAAAAAAGCAGTTGGAGAAGGAGGAGGAGGAGGAGGTGACGCCGTGCGACTCTCTGCTGTCTCCAGTCGGCAGCAGGATGCAACTGCCCGGAGGAGGCCATGCAACCTCTGACCTCTGATCCCTGACCCCTGGCAGAAAGAACCTACACCTGTTTGTTTCACCCGCCCACCAACCCGCAGGAAAACTCAACGTTGTCGCTCCAGTTTCCTCCAAACCTCCAAAGAAGAACCAAAGCAGATTTTTTTTCCCGTCCTCTGTGGACTGGAAGAAGGAAAGTTGGCTCACCTAGAATTCAACCAGACCTGAAAATACAAGTTTATTTCTTTGAAGGTCTGAGGGAAAAAAAAAACTCTTCGTTAGCTTCAGTCCCACTTTTCTTCTTCTTCTTGCTCCCGTGTTCAGCTCTTCATTATTTTTTTTGCCCCAGATTCCAGCGCAGCAGCTTTTGAAGTGATTAATTGTCCAAAAAAAGTAAATCAAAATGTTTCCACAAAGTCTCTCTTCAGTGCATTTGAGAGCAGCATTTAGCCCCATGTTTGCAGCCTCCTGTTGACGCTGACGACTCAGTTCAGGAATGTTGTGCAGCCGATCATCTCGAGTTGAGTCTGGTGGATTTCTTCATTTAATTCAGTTAATTTTTTATTGAAATGGTGTCAGTCAGGTTTGCGTCACATGATGAAACACTGTGTATGTGTGTGTGAGCACAGACGCTGTGAGGTGTCATGTGACCAGAGTGGCTCCAGCAGCAGGATCATGTTCATCATGTTCAAGAAACATGAAGGTATAATGAGCAGCGTCAATTAGCTCAAGCAGCTTTTCGGTCTGGTGTAATTAAAGTGCTGCCGAGGAGGAGGAGCAGAAGGGGAGGAGGGGGCGGGGTTTAATTTGGGGGGGGGGGGGTATGAGAATGGGTGCAGATCAGATCGGGGGATAATTGTGAGCGACTGGCATCTCGCTCGGATTGGCGGATTGGGGGGGAACTGGGGTCTCCGGAGAGCGTTAAGGAAGTGAGGCCCCGCCCACCCTGCAGCCGACCACCCCCTTCCCCCGCATCATCTGAACATGTGCCCTGCAGAGGAAGCGGTGGAGGGGGGGTTAAAAAAAAAAGTGTTTTACATTCACAGATGATCCTAATTTGGTTGGTTTGGAGTGTAATTTAGATCAAACACTGCCATGTAAATGAGTCGGGCTCTTCGTAATTAGGTGCCTCTGAAGAGGGAAGGGTGTGTGTGTGTGTGTGGGGGGGGGGGGGGCGCATAGTGGGTGTGGCTTGGACCTCACTTCAACAGACACCCCACCCCACTCCCACTCCCATCCCTCTCACTACCTTGGTTCTCCTGTCAGTCACTTTAGAGGACAGAAGGAGAAGAAGAAGAAATAGGTCAGTGTGCGATGATTCTGCGACTGTGGACTCCTGGTGGTGGGGAGGGGGGGGGGGATACTGGCCTGCCGCCAACACACACACACACGGACCTGGGTTCTCCCGGTGGGCCCCTGTTGTTTGAAGATTATGACGGTGGGGGAAGGTTCCGTCGATGGAGGTGTAAATGTTTGTGTTTTGTTTTTGTGGCTGCTGGTGTTGACGGTGGACGGAGGTGTGGAGGTGAGAGTGGTCTTCACCCAGTGGGGAGGGGAGCGGCGGTGGTCCTGGTGGTGATGTGTGGCTGAAGTTCTAAAGAGCCAGTCAGGAAAAATAAAGGCAAAGGTGTCATAAAGGTGAGCAGGTGTGCAGCAACACAATAATTTAATACGTTAAGTGACATTTCTTTCAGAATCTATGTCAAACTTTAGCTGTTTTTTGTATGGTGCTCAGTGTTTTGTTTGTTTGTTTTGTTTTTTTAAGATGTTCACATGGAGAACCAGGAGCAAAAGGACACACACACACACACACACACACACACACAGTGGTAGATGCTCTGCACAGAATCACGGGATTGAAGTAAAAAACCAAAATGCACCAAATGAGTGAAATAATGTTGCAGCAGAGGTCTGGAGGGTGCAGTGGAAGGTGTTCAGACTGCGTGGCTCCTCTCACAGGTTCTGGTCCAGACTGCTGGGAGAGGTCACAACAGGACGCTCGTGATTGGTCCATCTGTCCATCTCTGTCTCTTTCTGTCTGTCTGCTGCCAGGAGGGCAGACAGGAGGTGCAGTTTGTCGAGGCCACCTGCACAGAAGGTAATGACAACATGGCAGGATTACGAAGGGGGGGGAAACCCCAACCTCCCTAGCCCCCCCCCCTGCCGCCCCAGGGGATGCTGGGACGGCCACATGGCTGGGTGTGGGCGCTGCCAGGGTGGCCCCTCCGACACCCGGCTGGGCGACACGCGGCTCAAAGCAGGAGGATTAGCGGGCCGTGCCACCTCGCTGCTGGGAGCCAATGGGATTGTCTCACTGCCCCCCCCCCTCCCTTCCTCTCCTGTCTCTCTTTGTGTCTGGCAGCGGGGGGAGGTGGGGTGAGTGGGGGGGCGAGCCATGCTAGCCTGCTGCTCAGTGAAAGGTAGCGCCTGCTAGCGGCTGCTGCTCCAGTGGTCCTGGAGGGGAGGAGGTCAGTAGAACCTGGAACTGATGGCATGTTCCTTCTGACAGATGGCAGTTGGAGCCTGACAGACCCCCCCCCCCTCCCCCCCGCTCTCTCTCCCTCCCCCAGCTTTGACACGTGAAGGTCACTACTGGGGACAGAAACGGCTCAGTTAGTTCCGATGTGCCTGCAGGAGAGGCTGAAGCTGTGGAGGTTATTTAGTTTCCGCTGGTGAACGTTTGGAGCCACCTGGACCTTCAGGGCTGTCCAGGGTCACACTGCCAGTCAGGTGACTGGGTGACTCAGGGTGGGTGAGTCAGTCAGTCAGTCAGTCAGTCTCAGGTGGAGTAGAAGAGTTTGTTTTTGTACACCCATCCAGAGAATCAGTCATTCTGAAGAGTTGACCCACCTTGTCTAAAGAGCTGAATCAGTCAGTCTTTGGAGCTGAATCACTCAGTCTAAAGAGCTGAATCAGTCAGTCTAAAGAGCTGAATTAGTCAGTCTTTGGAGCTGAATCGCTCAGTCTAAAGAGCTGAATCAGTCAGTCTGAAGAGCTGAATCGCTCAGTCTAAAGAGCTGAATCAGTCAGTCTGAAGAGCTGATTCACCTTGTCTAAAGAGCTGAATCAGTCAGTCTTTGGAGCTGAATCCCTCAGTCTTTGGAGCTGAATCAGTCAGTCTGAAGAGCTGATTCACCTTGTGTAAAGAGCTGAATCAGTCAGTCTTTGGATCTGAATCAGTCAGTCTTTGGAGCTGAATCCCTCAGTCTTTGGAGCTGAATTACTCAGTCTAAAGAGCTGAATCAGTCAGTCTAAAGAGCTGAATCACTCAGTCTTTGGAGCTGAATCCCTCAGTCTTTGGAGCTGAATCAGTCAGTCTAAAGAGCTGAATTAGTCAGTCTTTGGAGCTGAATCACTCAGTCTTTGGAGCTGAATCTCTGACTTGATTCTGGGCTGTTGTCTCAGGCAGATTTTTACCCCATGAAACTGAAAGGCGTGAACGAGTGAGTCAAATCCTGGTGGGTTTTTTTCCTCGTGTTTTCTGCTGTTAAGTCTAAGCTGTGGCTCGGAAATTCTACGAAGAGTGATCCGATCATTGTGGTCTACGAGAGTGGAGAGTGGAGATGGTGATTGTGGTGACAGTTGAGAATGAACCATCTGAATCCAACACGTCCTCAAGCGTATCAATGACATCTGGGACATTTTTGTCTCCGTCTGCACCTGCAGCTTCCCAGTCTGACCACCGGGTGCCCCACCCCCACCACGCCCTCATTGCTAACGAGCGAAGCTGGTGGGCGTTGCCGAGCGAGAACCTTCCCTGGTGATGATAACAAGGCAGTTGGACGGGTGTCTGCTGCCGCCCTGTAATGATGTGCTGCCTCTGGGGGGGGTGGAGTGGGGGGAGGGAGGGATGGTAGGCAGAGGAGAAGGTGGGGTGTGAAGGGGGGGGCAGGAAGTGGGACACGATTGAAGAGTGTCATCAGGTAGCGGTCGGCTAATTAAAATCCATGATGGCTCACCTGATTTGCAGCTAATTTGGACGCGTCAGGCCCGTCTGGTGACGGACGCGAGTGAGCGGAGGTAGCTATTAAAACCAAGCTCCACCCACCTCCCCCACCCCCCCCGCCACTGTGTGTGACATCCCTCAAGTTGTTCATCTCCTCCCGTGGCGAGCTGTCCTTCAGACAAATGAGTTTCTTTCACCGGCCGCTCGTCCAATCCGTGTGATTCCGCGAGCCGCTAATTAAAGCCAACTCTGCTCTCAATCAACACTTCCTGTCTGCACTTCCTGCTCAGGTTCGCTGGGAAAGACGGACAGCAGAGGGGTGGGTGGACGCACGGAGGTGAGGCCACCGCTGCCTAAATACTTGGAAAGTGTTTCCACCGTTCGCTGCTGCAAGAGTCAGACTGGCACCTGACCCTGGAATCATATTTGGTTGCAGTTTGATGTTAAAACCAGGGTGAAAACTCACAAAGTTGCACCCCAGAATTTTCCTCTGCAGAATATTAAATGTTTATTGGATGGAGAACCAAATTCTGGTTCTGGCCCTGATGTATTAACTTGAGCTTGACCTTTGACTGAGACAATCATGTAGTTGTGAGCTTGTTTATTGGGATTTTTCTGGCTGATGCTAACGCGACATACCATTAGCCACAAAGTTCCACTACTTCCTGTAGAAGGCAGACTGGTGTGACCTGGAACTACCAACTGGCTCCTCCACCCATCTTTTTATATTTTATAATAATTATAATAATAATTATTATTATTATTATTATTATTATTATTATTATTATTATTATTATTATTATTATTATTATTATTGTATTTTTTTAAAAGTGACTTCAGTTGCCTGACTTTGTTTCTAGGTAGCAGGAAGCACACAGAGGAGCCTCGGAACCTTCCAGAGCCAAGACCCACCGTGTGTGTGTGTTCCAGTGTGTGTGTGTGTGTGTTTGAGTGTGTGTGTGTGCCCGGCAGCACCCTCCCAGATGGACCCGGGGCCCCCGGTGCAGACGGGGCCGGGCGCTGCCAAGCGCAGCACATGGCTCCCAGTCTGGGGGCCGACAGCAGCGGCGCCCCCTGCAGGGCCCTTCAGCAGTGGCGCCCGGCGAGGCGACAGGGAGCCGCCGCCACCGTCGCCACCATCGCTCGCAGCTACGAGTCCTCGTCCCCGCATTGCACATGTGATACGACAGACACTCTCATGCCGCATTACCCACAGTGCACCTCTCCACCCCCGCGGGCCACCTTTCCCCCTGATGGAGCATCAAAAGTGGGACACGAACGGCGAGACAACCCCTCGTGGACACGTGAGCAGCGAGGAGCTCAAGGTGAAAGGTGGAGGGCGGAGCTGGCCGCAGCGCCCCCTGCCTGTTCCTGCAGGAACAGCAACAGCAGCAGGAACGACCTGATCAAACACTGGAGCTCATCCAAACCTTCGGAGGAGGCTGGGGGGTGTGGGGGGGGAGGGGTGATGGCAGCCTGGGATTAGGTAGAGGGAGGGGGGTGTGTGTGTTTTTATATTATTTTATTTTACTTCCACGGAGGTCACGGGAACACGCAGCTGTCAGCAGAGATTAGTGTGAGAACAAGGAGCAGGTCTCCTCCGAGGCCTCAGCTGCATCAAACAGGAACAGACAGCAGCAAAGTGAAGAGGTGGCGCCGGTGCCAGCTTCCTGTGTGTATGCCTGTGTGTGTGTGTGCGCATGACAAGTCAACACGTGTACTTTAAACATGCCTGTGTACATACATGCATCTGTCATCCCAGCTGACCTCTATTTTCCTGTAAAAAAAAAAAAAAAAAAATGAAATGAAATAAAAACAAGCGTTGCATGTCTGACTGTACTGTTGCTGTCAGAGTTGTGTAGTTGTACTCTTTCACCTCGTGCAAAGTTTTGCCAGCTGTTGTCGCTGTTCCCGGGTCTGCTCTGATTGCTGATTTGCTGATTTGCTTTTCTTTGTGTTAATTGTTTTCCTTGTTAGCTAGAATTGTTGCATCTTGGCCGGCCAGGTTCTATGTTATATTATATAATTTTTATATTATAATTGATGCTTTTCTTTTTTTTTCATTGTTTGCCACGCTGACTGTCTTCCTGAACTGATTTTCCTAACTTGGGATCAAAGACCAACAGCTAACATGTAAAGTGAGCAACCATAAGTGAGTCGGTGCATTATGTGCTACAAACAACAAACAACTGAGAACAAAGAATGGACAACATCAAGATCAGATGCTGTACTTCTGTAGCGTTGTTTTCTATCATTAGTCATCTTCCATCTATTCCAACATTTTAATATTACTTTCTATTAGTCTTATATAGTCGTTTTCAACCTATTGACATTTGTTTTCTATTTGTCTATTATAGTTGTGTATTATAATCATTTCCCATCTATTACACTCCTTTTCTATAGACAACGGTGGCCGAGACCTGCAAACGAGCTGCAAACAGAAATGTGCTGCAAGAGAGAAACGCTGCAAATTTACAAAACAAAACGGGAGTGCACCAGACCATTAGAGGGCGCCGCACCGAGTGACTGACCAACCCTGCGGGATCGGTCCCTCGTTAAACTGATAGAATTATGTGTTTCTCTGTATTAGTCAAAGTAGAGGTGGTGGAAGTTGAATAAAAGTGTACATAATTGAAAAAATAAAATAACAAATACCAGCACAGGAACATTGGCTTTGCAGCTCGGTTATTTTCCAATGATACTGCTACAGGGGAAACGTGCCCCTTACTCAACTTCTAGGCTTGCAGCTCTCGGCCACCATAGCAGACTGACACTGGCAAAAAAAAAAAAATAGAAACCACCTTCCGTCAAACAATTGACATGCAACAGTATGTTTAGTATACCTTCTTCTCCTTCTCCAATGGACCAATGCTGTAAAGGGACTTTGAAGCAACCCCCCCCCCCCCCCCCCCCCGGGTGGTCCCGGCAGTTAAAGTCGCATCAAGCGCCATGTTTTACGAGCTTCCTCTTTAGCGGCAAACGGACGATGACATTGAAGATCCAATAATCCCGCCGACATAAAGAGCAGCGCCCGCGTTATCTTCCACTCCTGGCAGTATTAGCTTTTGTATTGGACCCCCCCCCCCCGCCTCCCCGACTCAATATGGGGCTTGTTTTCAGAGTTAAAGGTCCCCCCTCCCCCCTCCCAAAGTTGCCGAGTTCATTATCCTCCTCATAATGTGCCGATGTGGCGATAAAACAGCAGAAAGCAGCGAGGACACTACCCCCCCCCCCCCCCCCCCCCAACCCTCCTCCCCACCATACATCTCCCACCCTCTCTTTTTTCCAGTGACACACCATTAAACGGTGATGCATGGCCGCTCGTCGTCCGACTACGTCCAGTTGAAAGGTCAACGTGGGGGTGGGGGGGGGGGGGGGGATTTGACAGTATTATGAATGGGTGCAACATGTGTTTCCTGACCTAGTATCAGTCAAGGCGGATAAAAGGTGATGAGAAGTCAGGCAGCCAGTTTAATAGACACGGCTGCTTTACCTCTGTCCACCACTCCTCAGGATCGACCAATGGAGGAAAAGAAGAAAAAAAATTCATAGCTCACCTTTTTTTTTTCTCTTTTTCCGCAGCGACTCATCCTTTTCTGAAAAGGAGGACAACAACGTCACGGCGCCTCCTCATGGCTCTGGAATGTAGTTGCCTGCAAAGTCACGACATTTGTTAGTGTCACTGTTTCGATAGTGTGTGTGGGGGGTCGGAGGGCTTGCTGATATCGGGGGGTTCGGGGGGTCTCGTTATGAATCGTCGGTTTCGCCGTTAGAGGTGGGAGAAAAAAAATTGGACTTTTGTGGCTTCCTGGTGTGATAAATGAAACGCTCACTTTTCACACATCACACCCTCCGAGCTGCTGAGCCAAGGCCTTTTTGTGGTGGCCGCCCCCCTCCTCCTCCTCGACCCCCCTCCCCCCACAGACTCCCCTCCACACAGACACACACACACACCATGTTTACTCCATTTTCCCAGCAGCTCCCCCCCAGCACCTTGAAAAAAAAGCAGGCGTGCAGCTCGTTTACTCCAGTAGCCGCCACCACCCCTCAAATCTTTATCCTGGGTCGGGTGGGTGGGGGAGGAGGCGGTGGGGGGGGGGGGGGGGGTCACTTCCTCACTTGAGAAAGTGAGGAAGTGAAGGGGAAATAAGTTTGGTGGAGAAGGTCCGAATCCATCTGCTGCTATCTGCCCTCACGGCTGCAGAGGAGAATGAGAGGTGAAGCAGCAGCAGCAGCAGCAGCAGCTGCAGCTGCTTTATCCCTGGGCTGCATCTCCTGTGGCCAAGCAATCCCCCCGGGGGTGGGGGGGGGCAGATAAGGGCAGTCAGAGTCATAGAGAAGTTGGTTTCACCATCACTGAGGAAACAGGCCGCAGCATCATTCACAGAGAAGAAGAGGACCAGACAGTTTTTTGGTTCAAGGAAGTGGGAGAGGACAGTGGAAGATATCATGCCGGGATGAAGCAGCAGCGTATTAATAACCTCAGATCAATTACTGCTGCAAACAACAAATAAATAAATGAATAAAGTGCAAAGTGAATTTTCTATCCAACCACTTGGCGTGTGCTCAAACTGAGTGGTCACAGTGCTGCCCTGCTGCCGCCTGAGCAGCACTACGCCTCCTCTTCCTCCTCCTTCACCTCCTCTTCCTGCCTCTCTCTCCTCCTCTTCCCTCCATTAACCAGCGGCCGTATCAATATTAACCCTGACGTTAATATTAATGTGCCGTCACGCCGCCTCAGCGCTGATCAGAGCGGCGTGCCGACTGCTTCCCAGCGTGGCGCCACCTTGCTGCAGGTGACTGTCGGCTCCCATTACAGCCACATTAAGGCTCTGTTTCCCTGCCGATACACACTCGCTCGCTCGCACGCTTGCATAAAGTGCCGAGCAATTATTCTCTGCCAGGGGGCGCCGAGAGGTGAGCAGCGACATGCTGCTGCTGCTGCTGCTGCACCGACAAACCCTGACAATCCACACTTCTTCAATCCTGCAGTGGGAAAAACAGAAAGAAAGTCAAGTTGAAAAAAGTGGAAAATTACAAAAAAAAAACATTTTAATTTTAAAACATTAAAATTACATCTGAAAATGTTCTTTCTCTTTTTTTTCACATATTTAGTGAATTTTGAATTTAAAAAAAATGTACCCGTTTCACATTGACACAGAAAATCCCATGCAGCACGTTTTGCATTTACATTTGAGTTTTTTTAGGGGATAAATACTCAGAGGTCAAAGGTCAGCGTTGAAACACTCATTGGATCAATCACAGCTGTCACAAGCCAGCGGTTGAGCAGCTTTGCTGCATGCTATCCTGAGGGTGCCGCCCACCAGGAGGAGGGGTGGGGGGGTGAGGAGTCATTTCTAACACCTGAGATGCTGAGTCGGCTGCCACCGCCATGCGATTATGTGTGGGCCAATCAGAGAGCCAGGAGGTCATTCCCGTGACAGGTGCTGCTCTGTCTCACACCAGCAGCTGATGGACGACGGCGCCGTGACCACATGACTCTTCCACACCTTCATCTCCTAGTGGTGATGATGATGGGGGAGGGGGAGGGACCTTGTGGTCCACAGGATGACAGGAGGTGCTAATGTAGCTCCAGGAGCTCTCCATTAGCTTAGCCTATAACTCTTGAACAGGTTGTTCCACCGCTACGCTAGCTACGCTAATCTGCACAACTAAACAAAAGAATCAACATCTCTCCCTCTCTCTCTATCTCACTCTCTCTCTCTCTCTATCTCGCTCTCACTATCTCTCTCTCTCTCTCACTCTCTCTCTCACTCACTCACTCTCTCACTCTCTCGCTCTCTATCTCACTATCTCACTCTCTCTCTCTCACTATCTCTCTCTCACTCTCTCACTCTCTCGCTCTCTATCTCACTCTCTCACTCTCTCTCTCTCACTCTCTCTCTCTCTCACTATCTCTCTCTCTCTCACTCTCTCTCTCTCTCACTATCTCTCTCTCTCTCCCTCTCTCTCTTTGGCTGTGGGCGTTCATCATCGTCGTTGTTGTCGTCCCCCATCAGAGAGGCACCGTGGGGCTCCTCCTCCTGCTCCTCCGAGAGCCAATCAGGTGTCAGATTGCTGTGGGAACCAGAGAAAGCAAAGCAGAGACGCGGCCTCATCCGTCTTCCTCCGGCTGCTGGAGGTGGGGAAGTGGGCGGGGAGAGGGGGGGTGACCGCTGACCTCCAGCAGAGGGCCGCAACATCCATCACCGCTCGCCGGCTAACGTTGCTAACTAGCTAACGTCGCTGCTGGGGATGGTGATGGTGGCAGCTGGTTGTTGCCATTGTGTGTTTTCTCCCAGGTAGACGGGCCAGATGGGACCATTCTTCTCCACACCGCCGCCACCGCTGACAGAGAGAGAGCGAGTGAGGACGGGCGAGCGAGTGGCTCTTTATTAAGCAACCTGCCGTGGCGTGATGTGTTGCAGGTTTGAAAAACGAGGCGGGCGTCTCCTCGTGTGTGTCGCCTGTTGTCTCAGGTGTTAAATGGTCCGCTGGGCCTGTGTGTGTGTGTGTGTGTGTGTGTGTGTGACAGGGAGGAAACACACACACTGAGGAGGATGAAGCCAAGCAGGACGGCTCTCCCTCACTTGCTCGCCCACCCGCCATCCCTCTTTCTCTCTCTCCCTCTCTCTCTCGGAGCACTGAGTGATTTAGTGGCTTCTTCTTCACTGTGTCTCCGGCCGTGATCCCGTTCAGCCAAGGATTCCCGCTGGGATTACCTCCCAGTTTGTTTTGTCGGGGGGAGAGGGGACCCATGACGGCGTGAAAAGCACTGCAATACCTCCAGCTACCTGTAGGGTGACAGGGAGGAAGAGGAGAAAAAAGGTGCAAAAAGTGTGCATGAGTGACGCCAGAATCTGATTACCAGACAAAAAACTTTTGGGCAACTTTCCTTTTAGGCATGGAGACGGACCCCTCTTCTGATTTTTGACCCCAAGTCGGGAACGGGACTGATTGTTATACTATGACAGGACCTGCTGACTGCACACACACACACACACACACACACAACAACAACAACAACAACAACAACAACTGCAGCACTACTGTATCCACACAGGACTTCATTGATTGTGTGCAGTCTCAATGGCTTTTACCATCTGGCGCTAGCGATAATCCCCCCTCCCCCCCCACTCCCACCCCACAACCGTCAGGATGTATTGATGAAGCACTCCAGCGTCGTGGCACTACATTTTAACGCGGCACATTAGCCACTAACTGTTGCAAGCGGAGACTCTCCACCTGAAGAGGAGGAGGAGTAGAGAAAAACCAGCAGCCGCAGCAGCAGGGAGGTGTTGATAGATGACCCACAGATCACACAAGGTACTTCAGCCTCCACTTGACCTTTCCCTGGTGTTACTTAACACCTGGTGATGAACCGGTGAGTGCACTCAGGGAGTAAAGAGACGTTGTGGCCGTTAGCATTTAGCTCCAGAGTGGCTTCCACATCGACTCCAGGAGGAAGGGCGGGAGTTCCTGCACAGTTTCAGTTGGGTTTTTTTTTGTTTGTTTTTTGGTATTTTAGCTCTTACTTGGAGGGAGAACAGACAGAGGGGAAAAAAAGGGATTCTACTTCCAGCAAATGTTGCTTTAAATGTCCCTCAGTCAGTCAGTCAGTCGACACCACCACCATCAGGGGAGGATGTTGATGGCCAGTCGAGGAGCAGTGGCCTCAGGCCATTAGGACCAGGTACGTCCACGGCTCTGCTCGCCATGAGGTGGCGCCGTCCATGTGGAGAGGACGCTCGTCCTCGGGAGGCTTTCCAATCACACGGCGGCCGTGACAGCGTCACTCTCGAGGATAAAAAAACATCGGTTTGGAGCTTCCTGCAGTCCCATTGAGTGCCTTTAGGGGGGTTCGGGACAGATGGGATACAGGAGTAGAGAGGGTGGGTGAAAAAAAAATAAAGGGACCAGGGGAGGAGAGAGTGGATGAGCATCCTCCCTCTCCTCACCCCTGAACGTCCCCTCTCTTCATTAGCACGCCAGGCTAATGGCCAACTAGCACGCCGCCGCTGCGACACCCCATTTCCTGCACACCAACCGCGACAGATGTCACCGCTGCCGCGGCCATCAAGGGCCCAGCTACTTCCTGGCCTCGTCCTTCGCCAAAACAATCCAGGAACGAGGCGAGACGGCCGGGAATACCCAGAAGCCCCGGCGCTTCCAGTGCCAGCTCTGCCGCACTTCGTGGCGCCGCGAGACGCTATTTATCCCATTTAGCCAAGCTTTTCTGTTTTTGTCCCACAAGGTGCATTTTGTTTTTTGGGGGATTTGAGCAGCAGCAGAAGCAGCAGCAGTAGCAGCAGCAGAGGTAACAGCAGCAGCAGTAGTAGCAGCAGCAGCAGCAGAGGCAGCAGCAGCAGCAGTAGTAGCAGAAGCAGCAGCAGCAGAGGAGGAAGCAGCATCAGAGGTAGCAGTAGCAGCAGCAGCATCAGAGGTAGCAGCAGCAGCAGAGGAAGCAGCAGCAGCAGCAGAGGTAGCAGCAGTAGCAGCAGCAGCAGCAGAGGTAGCAGCAGCAGCATCAAAGGTAGCAGCAGTAGCAGCGGCAGCAGCAGCAGCAGTAGGCAGCAGTAGCAGTAGGAGCAGAGGCAGCAGCAGCAGCAGAGGTAGCAGCAGCAGCAGAGGTAGCAGCAGTAGCAGCAGCAGCAGCAGAGGCAGCAGCAGCAGCATCAAAGGTAGCAGCAGTAGCAGCAGCAGCAGCAGCAGTAGCAGCAGTAGCAGTAGCAGCAGAGGTAGCAGTAGCAGCCAGCAGCATCAGAGGTAGCAGCAGCAGCAGAGGAAGCAGCAGCAGCAGCAGAGGTAGCAGCAGTAGCAGCAGCAGCAGCAGAGCAGCAGCAGCAGCAGAGGAAGCAGCAGCAGCAGCAGAGGTAGCAGCAGTAGCAGCAGCAGCAGCAGAGGCAGCAGCAGCAGAGGTAGCAGCAGCAGCAGAGGTAGCAGCAGCAGCAGCAGCAGCAGCAGAGGCAGCAGCAGAGGCAGCAGCAGCAGCATCAGAGGTAGCAGCAGTAGCAGCAGCAGCAGCAGCAGTAGCAGCAGCAGAGGCAGCAGCAGCAGCATCAGAGGTAGCAGCAGTAGCAGCAGCAGCAGCAGCAGCAGCAGCAGTAGCAGTAGCAGCAGAGGCAGCAGCAGCAGCAGAGGTAGCAGCAGCAGCAGCGTTCAGGATTACAACTTGGCAAAGAGTGTTTTTTGTTTGCTCGCTGCCTGAAACCCGCCAACAACGCCGGGATTCCGAAAGCCGAGTATCTGCAGACTAAACATAAACAGATGTTGCCGCCGCCGCGGAGGCTGCTGGGAATCCTTGGGGGAGGTGGGGGGGGGGGGGGGGGGGGGGGAGGAGGTGATGGGAGGTGACGGCTGCACACGTGTGCTGCCGCTCGGCCAGCGCCAGCAACAATTGTTGTCTTAAAAGGTGTTATTACAGTGGCGGTAATAGTGGGGGTGGAGGGGTGGGGGGTTTAGAGTGCTGTCATCGGGGGGGGGGGGGGTCGTGGACCAAGGCTAATGGAGGCAAAACAAGCTGCAGCCCGTGGCCCCTCCGTCATCCAGGAGGCGGCTTTTAGAGGGAGGACGGGGCGAGCGAGGGGCCGTTTGACCCCCCCCCCCCCCCCCCACTCCGCCCTATTTGAATATGCACCGTTAAAAAGAGAGGGAGGGAGGGAGAAGAAATCAAAACGCTTTCCCTTTCTCACTCCCCGCCGTTTGGGGGTCTACCAGATTTCAGGAGCGTTGGGGGGAGGAGGAGGCGGGGGGAGGAAATTGTTGTGCATTTCCTGACAAATCGAGTTAAGCGGACACTAAGTAGGGCTTTAAGAAAACAAATGGTCGTCTTTATCACAGGTGGACACGCTGATGGCTTAATGGGACGGGGGTGGGGGGGGTCTGATCCTATCACCGGGCTAATGGCTCCACAGGACACATCAAGGTTTGGGTGGGAAGGGACTCGGGCGAGCGAGAGGAGGAGAGGGAGGAAGGCAGAATGCAGACCTGTCAAGAGCCGCGCGTCCCCCGCTTTTATTTCCTGTGACTGTGTGTGTGTGTGTGTGTGTGTGTGTGTGTGTGTCGGGGAGGGGGGGGCAGCAGATGTCTGTGTCCACACCCGACTGGCAGCAGCAGCAGCAGCAGCAGATGCCGGAGCCGCTGCCAAGGTTCAGCACGGTGCAGCAAACAGGAGCAACACGCAACTACAAAAAAAAATACACACAACTCGACCCCCGACGACACCGCCGCTGAGCCCCCCCCCCCACTCTCTCTCTCTCTTAAGTATTCATTTATCTGCTGAATCATCCACCGGTTGCGACGGCCATTTAGTGAGTCGGACGGACGGGCGAATCGTCGGGAAGATAAAGGAACACAAACAGAGAGCAGAGAGCAGCAGGGCTGCTGCTGGGGGGGTGGAGGCCTACCGTTGGGGTGCTTCCATTTACAAAAAACTGATTAATAAAATTCTTGAAATCACCCAAAAAAGCTTTTTTTTTTCACCATGGCGTTTCTAAACAAGTTGCACATTTTTGAACATTTGTAATCAGGATTTTTCTAAATTTTCAATCAGACTCTAATATGAACTCAGTCGTTTATTCATAAAGTATAATAGTAAATATCAGCTGTGAAATCTGCCTGTTGCTGCAACAAGAACAAGAGTCCCAGCAACAAATCAATACTAACACTATCAGCTATGACATCACACACACACACACACACACACACACACACACACACACACACACAGGGCATTTCCTTCTGACTCTGCTCAGATTGTAACGCCTCCTGCTGGTGACATGCACCACAAACACATCTTAACTATTATCACCAGACAATCTCCAACAAGGCAGCTGATGGATGTTTTTTCTTCTTTATTCTTCTTAATTTCAAGTCATCCTGTTGTTAAATCCCCACGTTCACATTCAGGCCTCTGTGCTGCAGAAGGTGAAGAAAAATCAACCCTTTTTGACTGTATCATCATCACCATCACCTCCACCACCCCCATCATCATCATCATCATCATCACCTCCACCATCACCTCCACCGTCATCATCATCATTATCACCATCACCTCCACCATCATCATCATCACCATCACCATCACCTCCACCGTCATTATCATCATTATCACCACCACCACATCATCATCATCCTCATCATCCTCATCACCATTATCATCACCACCTCCACCACCCCCATCATCATCATCATCATCATCACCTCCACCATCACCTCCACCGTCATCATCATCATTATCACCATCACCTCCACCATCATCATCATCACCATCACTTCCACCACCCCCATCATCATCATCGTCATCATCATCATGACCATCATCATCACCACCACCACTACCACCATCATCATCATCACCATCACTTCCACCACCCCCATCATCATCATCGTCATCATCATCATGACCATCATCATCACCACCACCACCACCACCATCATCATCATCACCATCACCATCACCACCACCACATCATCATCATCCTCATCATCCTCATCACCATTATCATCACCACCTCCACCACCATCAACATCATCATCATCATCATCATCATCATCATCGTCATCATCATCATCATCATCACAACCACCATCACCAGTACATCACCATCATCACTGTCATCATCATCACCATCATCACATCACCATCATCACCACCATCATCATCACCATCATCACAGCACCATCACTATCCTCATCATCATCATCATGATAACCATCACCACCATCATCACCATCCCATTATCATCATCATCATCACCACAACCATCACCACCATCATCATCATCATCACCATCACCTCCATCGTCATCATCATCACCACCACCACCACCACCATCATCATCATCACCATCACCTCCACCATCACCTCCACCGTCATCATCATCATTATCACCACCAAAACCATCATCATCATCGTCATCATCATCATCACCACCTCCACCACCACCATCATCATCATCATCATCATCATCATCATCATCACCACCACCACTTCCACCACCACCATCATTGTCGTCATCATCATCATGACCATCACCACCACCACCATCATCATCATTATCAACATCACCTCCACCACAACCATCATCATTACTTTCATCATCATGACCATCATCATCATCATCATCACCACCATCATCATCATCATCATCATCATCATCATCATCACCACCACCACCATCATCATTATCAACATCACCTCCACCACCATCATCATCAACACCACCACAACCATCATCATTACTTTCA
>NW_027466314.1:172500-185690 GCF_046127955.1 Nelusetta ayraudi | reverse complement strand
GCACGCACACACGCACACACGCAGGAAGCATGAATCAAATATTCATGAAGCGGGCTGAGGTTCTCATGCACCCATATGCTTCCTCATTCAAGCAGCTTGCAGTGGACAGAGGCATCCATCCAGCTCGTGTGACACAGCCGAGTGTGACAGAGAGAGAGAGAGGGAGAGAGAGAGGGAGAGAGAGAGGGAGAGAGAGCACGACAACAGCCCGCCGCCGCCATCACAATAATCATCAAATAGGTCGCGGCAAACATGCTCCTCTCTCTCCTCCCCTCTCCTCTCCTCGCTCGCCCCCCGCTTTTGTCCTTGTTGCCCTCCGCCGTACCCCACGACTTCCTCTTTCGGTTAATAATCTGTTGCGGGGTGGCGTGCGGGTGGGGTGCGGGGGGGGATGAGTCCTCCTAGTTCCGTGATTCACTGGCCAGGAATCCTTGTAAAAAATCGGGCTGCTGCGCGTCTGCCAGTTTCCAGAAATTGTAAGAAGTTTATGGTTTATAGTTTTTTATTATCCCTTCGGCAGGAATGAAAAGGGGTTTCCAAGCGGGTAGGGGAGGGGTGGTTCTGGCGTTGGGGGGTTGGGGGTGGGGGGGGGGTGTGGGGGGCTCGGTGGATTAAAACTGGGGGGGAAGTGGGGGGGGATTAGCACCATACTTTAAGATAAATCTTTTTTAATGTGAAACCTCATCCCCGCTCATTCCGGGGTAACCACTCTTATTAACTGCTTTTCTATCCCTCGCTTTTATGCAGCTTTTCTTTTTTTTTCCCTTCTTCTTCTCCCCCCGACGTGCAAAACTTTGAGCGCGGGGCTCTTTTGGACGCCGCCGCCGCGCGCCGCCAATTCCGCCAGTTACACAAACAACCCCCCCCCCCCCCCCTCCTCCTCCTTTTTAAGCTCTTAAACGCGGAACAATGGCGGAGCACGTAGCCGCGCACATTAATGCTTTTGTATATGGGAGGGAAGGAGGGATGAAGGAGGGAGGGAGGAGGAGAAAAAAAGAGGCAGGGACGCAGCAGAGAAGAAAAGAGATAAGCAGAGCTTGGCTGCGCTGGCCCTGCATCCCTCCGTCTCCATCTCTCTCTCTCTCTCTCTCTCTCTCTCTCTCTCTCTCTCTCTCCTCCCGCACTCTGCAAAAAAAAAGGAGGGAAAGGAAAGGAAAGGAAAGGAAAGGAAAGGAAAGGAATCGCTCTCCATCATCAAATCCGGGCCAATGCGCGCGTGTCGGGAGGCTAAGCAGACAAACGTCATATTCTCCGTCTACAGACTCGTAATTGACTAAACAAGCATTGGTCACACTTTTAAGAAGCGTCGCATAATGGATTTCCATGTTTGCGCCTCCTTTAACTGGCAGCGCCGGCGGAGGGCGAGAACGCTCTTTATTGCGCGAAAAGGGGAAAGAGAGATGGAGGAAGAGAGGAAGCGGCTCTTCCCCTCCGCTCGAGATGATTTGGGCGCGACGGTCGCCGTTCATCGCAAGGTCAGCGGCGGCTGACAGATGACAAACGATCTCAAGATGGCCACGTCGTCTGTCCCGCGCTCGCCTTCGCTGGCCGGCCACGAAAGAGAGAGAGAGAGAGACAAACTAGTGCTGCTTGTTCTCTTCTTCCTGTTCTTCTTCTTCTTCTTCTTCTCCTAATTTCATCACCCTGCCGCTGGAGGGAGGGGCGGCGGGGCCCCACCTGATTATCAGGGGTCGGCGTCAGAAGCTGAGAGAGAGAGAGAGAGAGAAAGAGAGAGAGAGAGAGAGAGAGAGAAAAGGGGGGAGAATAAAAATGAAAAGAGGGGAAAAAAAATTCCTGCACCGTGTCGTTTCGTCTCAGTGCCGGGACGCTTTTTGTTGGGAGTTGGCGCCGCTCTGGCGTCCAGTATCACTCACAAGCTGCTCATCAGATGGGAGACCCCCCCGCCCCCCCCATCCCTCCGGACTGGACGTCCACATCAGAGACGCCCCGATACGATTTGGCATCCCGGCGTTGGACGGACAGAGAGATGCAAACTTTTCATTTCAAATCGATTCGATTGATACGAATTTCTCCGTCTTCCTTTTCTTCTTCTCTTCGTCCTTTCTTCCAGTCTCATTATCTGCAGCCCGGAACGCAGGATGACAAACAGATAAATAAGTCCCGCGCACGCGCGCGCGCACACACACACACACACACACACACACGCAGGCACGGCAGTGACGGCCACTTTTGACAAAACACGGAGTGTATTTCTTAATTATCCGACGTCTCTCCAACGCCGTTGTCATCCGGCAGACAATCCCTCTCTCCGCTCTCTGATGTTGTGATTATGTTCTCATTTGGACGCCGGCTCTCTGCAGGTAGTCGTCCCCCTGCCTCCCCTCACTGGGTGCCCCCCCCCACCCTCTCCCGCCTCCCATCTCTCTCTCTCTCTCCCCCACACACACACACACACTCCTTCCTCCCGCTAACCCGGCGCCGCCTGTTCAACTCTTCGTCGTCCCCGTGTACGACTGGGGGAAAAAAAAAAAAAAAAAAAAAAAAAAAAAACTTCACTTCCTGTGAAGCCGTCAGACGGCGTTGGGGAATTTCTCCGGGTCCTTTCAAGCGCCGCTCCCCATCAGAACTTCTAGCAGGTCCGTGGAAAACCGTATGTGCGCCAGATATAGCGGCAAGTTTCTTCTCGGCAGCGTTTGAGAGGGAAGGTGGGGGGGGTGGGGGGTGGGGGGGGGGGTCTCTCCTCCTCTTCCTCCTCCTCTTCTTCCTCCGCTAATGAATCCATCCTGTGATCAACACCATCCGTCCATCATCAAGCCCTACCCCCCTCCCTCCCTCCTCCCACCCTCCCACTCCTCCTTCTTCTTCTTCTTCTTCTTCTTCTTCTTCTTCATCTGACAAAAAAAGAAACGTGAGGCTCGTTAATTAGGGAAACAAATATTCAGCAACTTTTTTTTTTTTTTTTGCGAGGAATGCGCCGCAACTTTTGGATTTTCTGGGTGTATTTTTAGCGCCGGCGCGTGTGATGACACTCTTTCACACGCCGCCCAAAGTTCCGTTGGAACGTCGCTTTACGCAAACGGAAGACTTGCTTCTCTTCCATTGGAATTCCGCACCTTTTTTTTTTTTTTTTTTTTTTTTATTCCAACGCGGCGAGGCCCCGCAGTACACTCCCTCACTCAATAAAAAGCCAGCTAGACTATTGTTTTATAATACTCACTTATTTATTTATTTTTTGCAGAGGTTTGCAATATTGGATCCTGCGCACCTATTGGAGCTGACGCAGTCTAACAAAGCGCGGCGGGGCCAAAAGTAATGATCATATACAAATATCAATATGAGAAAGAGTGCATGCTAAAGAAGATGCATTGCTATTGATGTTTGAATAACTGTACTGTCAGAGAGATGGAGAGGGGGGAAAGAATGGGAATAATATTTTCTGGTGGAAAGGGGTTGCCGGGGCCACTCAATCGAACACGCACGCACACACACACACACACACACACACACACACACACACACACACACACGGCAAGGTGCGGAGAGGCGTTGGAGCCAAGGGCGAGATAAAAAACAAAAAAAAACAGCAACTCGCCGCCGCTCCTCTGTCCGTCCGTCCGTCCGTCCGGACAAAAGCGCAAAACAGACAATCAGCCGTAGTTCCGTCTTTCTGCGCGACCCTTTATCTGGTGCGACTAGTCTCCCCTGAAATAAAGGATTAAAAAAAAAGACAATGTGAGTGACGCTGCAACTTCACTGATAAAAAAGAAAAAAAAAAAGAGGCGAGAAATTGTCCTCAAAGCATCACCTTATTTCTTTTTTCTCTTTTTTTTTTTTTTTTTTTTTTTGTTTGGATGACTGTTTGTGTGTCTTTTAATTTGTCCGGGCAAACAGAGCCGTATTTGCATTTCAAATGGTCCTATTTGAAGGGGGCTGGTTTAAATGCCAAGACGCGAAATGATGACAATCACCTCGCCTCAAAAAAAAAAAATGCAGCTCCGCTTCCTCTGCCGCCGCTGACATTAAAACTGAACGGGCGAGCACAATGCCGGGTGTATATTTATCTACCCCTCCCCGCACCCCCGGCAACCTTTCTGTCTTCCGCTCTTCTCCTTCCCTCCTCTCATTCACTCCTTTATTTCAGTATCGCTTTAAATTGGAGTTGCGCCGCCTGCGCGTCTTTGCCGGGCAACAGCGAGTGCGAGCCGCTCGTGACAAACTAAAATAAGAGAATAATCAGCAGGGTTGAGAATTAGAGGAATAGGCGAGCAAGCTGTCGGCGCGCACACACGCACACTAACCTCCTCCCCTTTCACTGCCTTTTCATCACTTTTCCATATTCATTTTTTTTAATTTACAGTAAATCCATAGCTGTCACTCTCTCTCTCTCTCTCTCTCTCTCTCTCTCTACCTCTCTCTCACTCACACACACACACACACACCTACACACACGCACTATAACACACGAAAAAACATGCTGTAAATTTACAGCTTTGGGAAACAGCTGCTACAACATTTACAGCAAAGACCACTCTAAAATATTAAAGATGTGTCATCACCGGCACTCGGCCCCTGCGTCTGCAACCATCTGCTTTCTATTAAAACATTACACCCCGAAAAAAGCAGCTCTCTCGCTTGCTTTTGCTATTTCAAACCTTTTTTTTTTTTTCCTCCTCCTCCTCCTCCCTCGGCTTCTCCTTCTTCTTCTTCTTCTTCTTCTTCTTCTTCTTCTTCTTCTTCTTCTTCTTCTTCTTCTTCTTTCCGTTTCACCAGATCTGCTTGATCTGGACGGAACTGCAGTGGCACAGACAAACATCCTTTTGAGTCCAAGCAAGAGTCTGAAACGCGAGTTGCTGAACATCCGCTGGAGCTGCGTCTCAAACTCTTTTAAAGCAACTAGACAAAGGAAACAAAAAAAGAAAAAAAACTTTTTGACCACATGTAACGCACCTGTAACGACCAGTGTTGTTGGGATTACTCCATAAAAGTAATCCAACTACTGATTACTGATTACTCCTTTAAAAGTAATCTAATTACTTTTTAACTACTTTGTTTCATAAGTAATCAATTACTAATTACTTTAGTTAAAAAAAGAGACAGTAACAGTTGAGAGCGTCTTGTTTCCGGCACACAACGTACAACGAACCACAATATTCTTTGATTTAGACGAGATGAACTCAAAATAATGTTTTTTTTCTTTTGCCTCCGGCCGTGCCTGCTTTGGTGCATCGTTGCATGTCAATGACGTCGCATGCACGGCTGCATCATCAATCTGTGACGTTGTTTTCGGCTGTTTTTCTAAATTTCAGACATTTTGTGGATAACAAGATGTTTTTAGCCTGCAAAATATTTCAGGAAAGTAATGGAATTGTTAGTTGATGAAGTAATTATGATGTAATTACCAGTTTTGCCGCAGTAATCCGTTAGATCACTCCGTTACAAAAAAAAAAAGTTGTTTAATTACAGTAGTGGATTACTTAGTAATAGATTACTCGGCACCACTGGTCAGGACAGGACTACAAAATGAAGGCTGCATCATTGACTCGCCGTGATTTCTGAAGTCTTTTGCCTTGGTGACAAACAACCCAGAGGTTTGACCCGCAGATGCATTGCACTGCACTGCACTGCACTGCACTGCACTGCACTGCACTGCAGATCTCGTCCACGTGGCCTCCAGCGCCACGCCGCCGTCGCGGGGTCGATGCCTCAGCTAATTGTCAAAAGCACCAAATTGCATCCCTCCGCTGCCCGACGGCCCCAGGTCACTCAGGGGTGCGGAGGCGGACGGTGACTCACGCGGAGGGGAGCTGCAGCGTTTTGAGCGCGGTGACGCAAAAAATGTTTTTTTCTTCGCTCCGGCCGGGGAGTAGGGAGAGGGGAGTAGGGGGAGGGAGAGGGAGAGGGAGAGAGGGGAGGGTTTAAAGGAAAGACTTACGGGCTGAGTCAAAGGTAAACAATTACAACATGGTGAGTCACTCCTCTTGGAGCGCGGCTAAAGGACGATCACCTCCGCCGGTTCCTGCGCGGTTCCCTTTTCGTCTCCCGAGGATCGTGTTGCACGCTCGACGGGGGTGGTCCGTCGGCTCCGCGGCACATGGCGAAAAGTGGAGTGGGGCTTGGCGGGGAGGCGCTGGGGGGACTTGGGTGGGTGGTGGTGGGGACTTGGCTGTATGGCTTTTCACGCAGGAGCGTTTCTCGAAAAAAACGTCCAAATCAAAGTCTTGTTTGTTCAGGAATGCACAGCGACTACGTGGCGAGCGACGCCTCCCAGTCCAGTTTTGGTTTTTTTTTCCATCTTTGGTGTCGTGCTCTCCGTGATCCCGAACGTGCAGAGAACGTGCAGAGAACGAGCTGTCCATTCCCCCCCCCCCCCCCCCCCCCTGCCGCCCAACACACACACACACCACCACCACCACTCCCCCCCGTCTCCCTCTCTTCATCTCCCTGTTGCTCTCTCCCGTGATGTCACTATCTCGGTGTGAATCATTAGGATATCAGCGTTCAGCCAGTGACAGAAAGCGCGTGATTAAGAAGCTCTCTTGTTTTTCTCCTCCTCCCCTCCTCTCCTCCCTCCTCCCTTTCTCCCTCCGAGACGAGGACTCCTGCTGCTCCCAGCGACATTTCTCCTCATCCTCTCCTCCTCCCTCCTCCCCTCCACATCATCTCCCTTCCCTTCGCTTCTCTCGTGGATGGCAGGGAGGGCCACAGGTGTGTGACAATAATTACACGTAAACTCGGGAGGGGGAAAAAAAAATAGTAATAATGTAGTTTCCTCCATTTAATAAGTTTTGCGGTTAAAATAGGCAGGGAGGCGGAGGGGAAGGCGGAGAGCTCCAATCTTATCGGGTACCCCAACCTCTAACTTAATCATATGGCTCTTAAGAGCAGCCTGCCACCAGCTGGGGCTCCGTAATATGCATGCAATGTGTGTGTAAAGTGATACGCTTTAATTTTGAGCCCACTTTAAGCAGCAACAAAATCTGTTTATATGGAGACATTTAAAAAGAAGAGAGGGATGGGAGGAGGGGGAGCAGAGGATTGGGTTAACTCTTGCTCTCCGGGCCTGACAAAAACCATCTGTCGGGTGTCAGCCGGTATCACTGTACACTGTAATGTACAGAGGGTGGGTGGGGAATGGGCCGGGGGGGGGTGTATTCTCCATGCAGAGCAAGTGTGCACTCAGACGTGAGTTGAAGTCCAGCCCTGTTCTCCCCCTGACCACACAGCACACTGGGCTTGATTGTTTTTTTTTTTGTTTTTTTTACCTTTTGCAGTCTGGTCAAAATCGATGATGAGAGTGAGAAATGAACATTCTGGTTCCTAGTGAGTCGGGCTATTAGGCTGAGCTCACCAAGAGGAGTGATCTGTCTTTCCACTCAGAAACAGATCTTCATTTTAACACTTATACCTGTTTTTTTTTAATTCACTTCGAGCGTTATTTTGGTGTCACTTGTTAGTATTGTAAGTACTCAAAAGTGAAAATAATAATAATAATAATAATAATAATAATAATAATAATAATAATAATAATAATAGCAGAATGCTGCAAATCTCTAAAACCAACGAGCAAATGCACCAATTCTGCTACGCAAAGCAGATAGAAATGAAATGATTTTAATGTATTTAAATTAAGAATGAAATTGTAAAATGAAGGAGAGAAAAATTCCGAATGAATGCGTATTTCATTTAGGCTCTGCAGGCACAAGAAGTATGAAATAATTCAACAAGAACCATGAAATAATTATACATTTACTGAAATAAAGGAATGTGCTTTTAAATAAATTATTCAGTTTTGATCATTGAATATTTTGCATTAATTCCCACTTTGGGTTAGTTGTAGTAGTGGTATATTTATTTTTATGCAATGATGGATTTATTTATTGAATTTTAACACCTTTAGCCCTGTACAGCTTGCCATTGGAACACTTATGATATAATATTATCTCGAAGCTTTGCCAGGACGATGGAAGGCCGGCTGTGATGTGGGAGGTTGTTTCCATCCTTGCATCCTTCGATGTCTCCTAGTTGAAGTGCACACTTCCTCTAAGGAAGTTTTCAGCAGGGCTTTTAAACCTCGCAGCCGTTGCAGAACAAAACTTTCCATATTCTGTCCGTTAGTGATTTTAATAGCCGTCTTAAGGTTTGTTATCCTAAGCAGGTGGAAAATTAGAAACCAAATGGTGAGAATGCGGGGCCATTCCATCAAGGAGACATCGGAGGTAGCGAGGAAGGAAAGGATGCAAGGAGAGACAGATTCCGCTGTGGACATC
Organism: Nelusetta ayraudi; assembly: GCF_046127955.1. Lineage (NCBI taxonomy): Eukaryota > Metazoa > Chordata > Actinopteri > Tetraodontiformes > Monacanthidae > Nelusetta > Nelusetta ayraudi. Next base: position 177,462 of record NW_027466314.1, on the reverse strand, counting down.
TGATGGAAGCAGTGAATGTCAGAGACGACGTGCAGACACAAACCATCAGGTCAGACCAGCCAGACAGGGGGCTCTGATCCAGCAGTGGAGACTCGGGACAGCCCCACTTCCGCCCACACGTGGAAGCTCGGGAATAGAACGAGTCGACTCGTCACTCGCCTAATGAGAATTGTTCTAATGAGTTTACTGTCTCAGTCGCTAGTTTTTAAGTGTTAATGCAGCATGATGTTTGTCTCGGCAATTAAGGTCCCATTTAGAGCAGAATCGACAGTGACGTGGGGATGGCTTTGCTGGGGCCTGGGGATTGATAAGACGGTCAATTGATAAGACCTTTCGATCGTTGCGCACGGCAGTAAGCGCCAACCTGGACTTTTGCCGGTTTCTGAACTTTTTTGGTAACACCTTCTGCAGTAAATGTTGGCTTGAAAAAAAAAAATCTTTAAAAAGGCAAACAGGACTTTTCAGTCCTGATTTTGGTGTTTATTGGACCCAGAGATGCGTTGGTCGGTGTGTTGGCTCCTCCCTTTCGTCCACAGAGGACACTCCCACTTTATTCATGCAAAGACAGGCTGGAAACAGACATGAATTGAGCTGCATTGTGCAAGTTTGATCATTGCATTAATCTGTTCACAAAGTTTGGAGGGTTCCAAACATCTGCCAAAAGCCAGAGAGAAGATTTTGGAGTGATGGTGACTGACAGGGGGGGGCGGGGGGGGTTTGTGGGAATCTTCAGGGCATGCAAGTGGGATAGACAGTCTCAACTGGAGTCTCGATGCGTAAATGCGCCGACCCGGAGTTTTTTTTTGCCACCGGGGGGGAGAAGAGATGAGGGCGGGGGAGGGGGAGGGATGAGACAAAGGGCAGCGGAAGTGAGGATTTTAAGGGAAAAAATGAAAGCGAGGGCAATGTGTAAACTTCAAAAAGATTGTGACAGCCGCCGCCGCCGCCGCCAGCCCTGACCACTCCACTGATGCTTTTGTTCCACGCTCCCTCCTTAGCCCTCCCACCAACCCCAACCCACCCCCGTCTTCTCCTCTGGTTTCGCTCTGTGTCTTTAGTTGATGTGGTGCGAGGGGGGGGGGGGGGGGGTGGAGGCAAGGGGGGGGGGGGGGGGGCTATCAAAGCCACCACTGTCTGTTACAGACTTCAAAACCCAGGGCCCCCGTCCATCCGTCAGCCCCAATCATCATATCTCCCAGGCCCCAGCGGAAAGCCTCGTACACTGGAGGAGAAATATTTGATCTGTCCCCCTTTACAAGGATCAACAGTCACACAAACGACAGGAGCACTCCGGCGCTGGGGGGAGTGGGGGGGGGGGAAGAGGAAGTGGGAGGGCGGCGGCGGTGGCGGCAGGGGAAGTGAGAGGGCGATCATAAGGGAGTGGAGAGATAAAACAAAAGCTGCACTTGACCTCGTGGAGTGAACCGCTGGTGCAGCTCCGCCGCTCAGCACAGCGCTGTTTGGTGCGTCGCACGCCTCCAGTTTAACGGGATTAATATTTGACCATGTTTAAGTTGAACCAGCGGATGCTTTACCCACTTTACTGTTGCTTCCGCAGTTTGTTTCGCCGAGCGTCTGCCTTTTGTATTTCTGCTCCTTTTCCAGGGATGTGCGTGGCACAGTAGAAGCTGTGTTTGGGCGAATCTTGTTGGTCTGTTAAGATCCTACCATCCGGTGTTAGGGAAAACACCTTTACTTTACATTTGTTTAATTCATTAAATTAAATCAACTCACCTCAAGACGATGTGATTTTATTTGAGAGCTTTAGTAAATGTGTATTCAAAAACCTACGCTCAAATTCATTTTTTTTTTTTTTTTTTTATATTAGGTTCAATTTGGTAACGTTTACTCAAATAGCAAAGATGCCACATGTAATCAGACAGAATATGAAAAACAGGTTCTTTAGAAAATCCAGGCACCAATTTCAAATCTTAAAAAAAATAAATAAGCCATGTCATAATAGCAATGACTACACTGCTATTAGTTTGGAGAACATCCCATTAGTTTTGTCTGAGATCTTCATCCGCCGCATACCTTTGTGCTTGTCAGTGCACCATGACACGCAAGTGCCCAGAATAGACTGATGAGGCCCGCATCCATCCATCCATCCATCCATCCATCCATCCATCCATCCATCCATCCATCCATCTGTGTTTCTATCAATCCAGCGTGCAATCTATGCGTCGGTCTGACTGTCACATGACGGTTATTTATAGCCGCGGCTGCGCGTGTCTCCAGGAGGCGGCTGGTATAGTTAGCTCTTAAATCCTGTACGTGAGATCAGACTACATAATTACCTATCACATTAAGCCCTTTATGTCCACCAGACTTAGGCCTCCCTCGCTCGCTCCCGCTGTCTGTCTCTCTGTCTGACGCACACGCGCGCGCGCACGCACACAACAGAGCACAGCGGCAGTGGAGCAGCTGGTAGCATTATTGACACACAGTGTGCCTGGGGGGGGCGAGAACGAGAGAGAAAATCAAATGGGGGGGGGAGAGGGAAGACGAATATGTGATTGGAAGGAGGGTCTATGTTAGCGCAGACGATGAACTTCAAAGCTTTCCTGTGTTTAATTGAGCCGCGTGCGCACAGACACGTGCGCGCGCGCACACGCTCACACCCGCGCCGTGCAGTCGGCCCCTTTGGAATGAATTTATTCATACGGACTGAGTATCAGCGATGCGGGCATGTCACTCATCACCCCCAACTGCATCCAGCAGCAGAAGCAGCAGGACGTCGTGTCAGGCTTCATGGTACACACACGCACGCACGCACTGCGCGCGCGTGTGCGTGTGTGGCGAGCTGCAAATCCAGGGTTCACAAGGTTGAATGTTTCCGGGGCTTATCACCGTGCATCTTACGTGGAGGGGAAGGTACATCGTGTGATGGAAGATTGCGGACATGACTAATCTAGCCCCGTGTGTGTGTGTGTGTGTGTGTGCGTGTGTGTGCGTGTGTGCGTGTGTGTGTGCGTGTGCGTGTGTGCGTACCTGTTTGCCTCCTACTGTATGATCAGGAACATAATCCACACAGGTGTACTCTGGATTAAAGAGACACGCAGGTACAAACCTCACTCTCTCACACACACACACACACACACACACACACACACACACACACACACACACACACACACACACAGGCGTGCGTGAGCTTTTCCGGCTGATTTTGCTCCATTTTTTATTTTTTTTTTTGCACTCTCTAGATTGTTCCCATTGTTTATGCTCATTGTGCGTGCTCCATTTTCAAGTCCATGAATTTATCATGTTTTACTAGAAGCAAATTTTTGGCAATGCATCGCCCCCTCCCTTAAGTTCATTAAAAAATGCATGAACATCACAACAACTGTTCCCGTCTCCGTCGCGTCAGAATTCCGAAGCCGCCTGCATGATCGACAGTTTTCCCGCCCGTCTTTGATCCTGGAGTCGCAGGCCCGGGTGTCCAGCCTGGCATCGCGTTGAAGGGCAGGGGGCAGACGCAGGTGTCGCGGTGGCTTGGGGCCAATCAAAGTGATTCCAAGCAAGGGAAGAAAAAGAACGAAAGAGCAGAAAAACCCACGTTTATTTCTGACAAGTGATTGATTCAATACCCCAAAGGAGTGCTCCAAGTCTCCGGGGAGAAGACTTGTGTCCGCTGCGTCGGCATGTGCAGGATAAGTTTGTGTGTGGTACACACAGTTTTGGCAATGCTCGGCTCTCTCTCCTTTCTTTTTTTTTTTTTTGAAGGCACAAATTTGGGATGTCACTGTACGTGTGTGTGTGTGTGTGTGTGTGTGTGTGTGTGTGTGTGTGTGTGTGTGTGTGTGTGCGATTATATCCTGCGGTTGCAGATGGTAACAGATGTCCACCCAGTAGCTGCCGGGACGCCACTTCACATTGGACATGTGTTAATTGACAGTGATGGACAGCAGGAAGTCCTCTTAATAATTCAATATATTTTATTTAATCCTCTTTTTTTCTTTTTTCTCAAACTCCTGTTTTTTTTTCCCCCCCGCCATGATACGACTGAACAAATTGTGAAACGTCAAAACACGAATCATTTCTCCGGATTATTTTTTTTATTTTTTTTTTTGTATTTCTCCCGCATACCTTCAGTCGGTTTGACAAACAAAATTGTTTCCTCTGATTCAGCTGATGACAAATCCGACACGCGCAATAACAGAAAACAGAGTTGTTGTTTTTTTTTTTACATTTTTTCCCCCTCGCTCTCCCCCGGTATTCTAAACATACAACTCCATTCCAGAAAATCAAAAGCTCCCCCTTCAAAAAAAATACCAAAAAAATCATAAAAAAAAAAAATAAAAGCAGAGAAAATGAGCCAGCTCCATCCAGCCACTCAGCCAGTCAGTCAGCCAGCCAGCCACAGACATAGACATTTCCCCAACACCAGGATGCGGGTAAGTGAGCCTCAACTGACCAGAAATGATTTGCCTCTGTCTGTTAGACACGTAATGGAGTCATTTAACTAGTCAAATTAGGAGCCAGGCGAGATGCCGCATGCTTCATTACTGGGTTCCAATGGGCACCACTGTGCATTTACGTCAGAAATGATTTCAGGGCACATTAATGTTTTTATTGTCTTGCAGGAAGAGGGGAGGGGAAAAAAAAAAAAAAAAAAAAAGAAAGACAGAGAAACACAGAGACACCTCACACACGCACGCGTGTATATATACGTCTCCGTGCACACACGGCGCTACGAGTTTAAGAGGCCGTGCAAGGGGGGGGGGAAGCACACACAGGTTGCTGCACGCACGCACGCACGCACGCACGCACGCACGCACGCACGCACGCACGCCGCTCGGGCCTGTGCTCGGTGAGCGGTGGACAGCTTGAAGATCAGCACCATCTAGAGGTCACAGCGCCACACTGTCCCGTGTCCACCCGGAACGCGCTCATTGGTTTTTCCAGGACACTGAGAACCCCCCCCCCCCCCCCGCCCCTGCTTTGACAAGAACCCAGAAG
>NW_027466314.1:137500-170000 GCF_046127955.1 Nelusetta ayraudi | reverse complement strand
TGTGTGTGTGTGTGTGTTTGTCATGCTCAGTGGAGGGCGCAGGTGTCAAGCTTTAAGTGGTTTTGACAGGCTTGCATCAAGTCATGCGGCGGCGAGACAAATCTCAAGTGAAAAAACTGAAAAGTTTGATCTTTTAATTGTCGGGAAAACTATTTCAAATTTTGAATTTGCCGGCTGCAATCAGGCTGCAAGCAAGAAATCATGTTATTTTTTTTAAGTGCACAATAACAACCACATTTATTGATTTTTTGTGTATTTTTTATTTTATTTTATGGGCTTTTATGAAATTATTTGGTTTTTTTCGGTGTAAATGGCACATTTCTAAATTATAAGAATTGTACAGAATTATTATACAATAATCACTTGTCTTCCGATTGGAGCTTCATTTGTCCTGTTTTCAGCAGGCGCTTTTAGCAATGCATGAATGAAACACGATGCAATTCAATTATGTCAGTATTTCAGCTTGTACTTTGTCATATCCCAACTAAAAGTGAGCACATGTTGCTTTCCTCCGCTGCCACTTCTTTCACCGCAACTTTTTTTTTTTTTCCGTTTCATCATTTTTCACCCTTCTTTGTCTTCGCTTTCTGCACTTAATACAGCACTGGGCCTCTTCCCCTGCGTGCGCGCCAAATTTTTTTCACGTTCCGCTCAGACGGCGAGAGCAGCACTCGCACAACAGTTTCTGTTCAAAAAGAAATCGCTGCCATAACGCAAGCTGGCACACAATGTAAACCGCAATTTACATTGTCGGTGGAAGCCAGTGAAAGCTGCCAGTCTTTCCGCTCGCTTGTTTGTGATAATTACTCCGACGTGTCCAAATGAAGTTGCTCGTAATATAATGATGCTAACGCAGCACGCAGCACGCAGCGCGTTTATCGACCAGAGGTGCGTACTTATCGCATTTCCACACAGCACCTCGCTTTACTAAATAAAGAACCTGAGGATCCCCCTTTTATTTGGAGCACCTAAATACGCGTTGTAAGTTTGAGTGCGGATGGAGCGCCTGGCTTGATCGCCCGCTCCGTCCGTCCAGAAGGCAACTCCGCAGGACATTAGCCGGCTCAGCATTCTGGGACGGCTGCCCGGGGGTCCCGGATGACCTCAAGAGTTAAAAGCAAACAGCGGGAGAGATAGACGAAGGCATGGAAGAAGCATGGGAACCGACAGAGAGACAGAAAAGGAGGGACGGAGGTGTGTTGAAGGAAGAAAGAGGCGGGACAGGAAAAAAGAAAAAGTCTCAGTGTTGTTGCAACTGCCTGAGCATGAGGGAATGGAGCACTGCACTTGAACATTCACGGAATAAGAATAAAAAATAGAATTGAATCTCTTTAATGTGATGGTTTCCTTGAAGCCCATTCGAGATCAAATGAAAACAGAATGAAAAAGAAAGAACACCTATCAGAGGGAGAAGGTCACCGTGCTCTTATTGCCTCAACAGGAAGTTGGACGCATCAGATGGGTAATGGTGTGCAGGAAGGGTTTTTTTTTTAATTATTATTTCCAGCCACTGTTTGACCATTTGACAAGCACTCCTGATGAGGTAATGCTCTCACGGATGAACTCACACTGATTTGCGTTAAATTGCCGCAGTCAAATACGAAAAATGACTCTGGGAGAAAGTGAAATAGTGAGACAAAGACACAGGACGCCGCCCTGAAACTGCCATCTAATTGGTACCTAAGAAATACTGTGAATAATAATAATAATAATAATAATAATAATAATACTTTTAAAAAATCCTCTTCCCTGCTTAATCTCACGGTGTGGGGTGAAATCAAGTTCTTGAGCTACGACCACGACCAAGTCGCCAGGCGGTTGCACGTCGGGCCTCTAAAGGCGCCGGGCGTGAGCCAACACAGGATGTGAGGCTGTGGCATTCAGGGTGAAGAAATTGTAACTGAACACTAAACACAGTACAGTTAAGAGATGACGGGCAGTGCAGCTGTTGGGAAGGTCTTATAAGGGAGCCGGCGTCTCGGAATCCGAAAGGAGTCGAGGCCGTAACGCAAAGCATCTGCGTCTGAGCCGTTGGGCAGCGAGACGGCGGGCGGCCTGCCTCAGGGTCCGTGCGTCCGAGTGTGTGTCTGTGTGTGTGTGTGAGAGAGAGGGAGAGAGAGAGAGAGAGAGAGCGAGAGAGAGAGGAATTAAAAATGTCATCTCTCCGACGGACATGTCAGATCTGTAATTCCACTCACCGGCTGCCGCCCCGCCCGCTTTCCCACAGTCGTCTTCTCCTTGGCCCAATAATGACGCTTAAGAAGGTAATGGTGTAAATGAAAGCTGCCCCCCCCCAACCCCCCACCCCCTTCTCCACTCCACACACACACACACACACACACACTCTCTCTCTGTCTCTCTCTCCCTCTGGGGAACAAAGAGGCCTTATTATACCTCCCTGTCAGCGCCGCTCTGTGTCTCACCACTGTACAATCACTGTTTTCAGCAGCACTATCAGCATGGGGTAAATGGAGAGAGAGTGAGCGAGACAGGTAGGGAGCAAATGGGAGCGTCTGTCTGCAGTGGCAGTGTTCAACACTAGTTATCTTGAAGTGTTGTGTTTTTTTTAGTTTGAACCGCAGCACTCTTCTTCTTTGCTGGGATACGTCTCTGTTGGGGAGCTCCCAACACACACACACACACACACACACACACACACACACACACACACACCAACATACACACTTTCGGAAAGCTTGAACAGCCAGTGTAATTTATTTGAGGTGTTCTTTCACATGACACACTGGAACTCACACACACACACACACATGCTCCTTAAGTCGAGAGATATCTTCTTATTGGGGAATCTTTCAATAAATCAATGTGACTTTAAACACATTTCCCAGGCGACGCGGCTGACCTGATAAGAAGTGAACTAATCTCTTTTGAGGCTGCCGGGAGAGAGCTTTGAACCAAATCTACTGTGCATCTATCACCAAGGTTATTTGTCAATGGCTGCTAATCCCAGGTAAATTTCCCTGGTTTTTATATCAGGGGTTCTCATGCCTGAAGTTTCCCCGGCCTTGGGAAAAAGCGAGCGCGGGCTTACAGAAAGTAGGGGAACAAAAGAAATGTTATGGATTTCGGCGGCGAAACAATAGAAACGGGAAGGAAAAAGGCAGCAGAGAGACAGTGTGTGTGTGTGTGTGTGTGTGTGCATGCGCGTGTGCGTGTGCGCACGCGCACATGGAATTATTTTTACATGTGGGATCACGAAATGGGTTTTTTAGTATAATGCTCATTAAAGATCAAATGCAGCGTCGGCCCCTTTTTAAGACGAGACCTGCCGCTGATTGTGCTCCTATTCTTTGATAAGTATCTTCTGTGATAACAGGTTATTATGGGACCAGGTGGCTGAGCGTCTCTTACATCAGCGTACACTTTTTTTTTTCTTTTTTTTTCATTGGAGTAGAGCAAAAAAAACCAAACATTTAAATCAAAGCATTTTCTTACGTGAGAGCAGCAAGTATCATTATTATTATTTATTTTTTTTAGAAACAAAATAATTCAAAATAAATGTTTCTAATTCGTCTTAGTAATGAATTAATTTAACTCTTTAAACAAGACATTATTGGACATTTTAGGGGTTTATCAATGTGTAATACACCAACAAACATTGACCTAAATACTCTTGACGGCATTAAGTAAAGTATTCCTCCATAATTCCTTTTTGAGTAGAAAATAGAATATAACGCCGGTACATATTTAAAAATGCAAACACATGACAACACGACAACCATCACCGCCACCCAAACACTGATCTTCTTCTCTTTCTCAACATTTCGCTCCATCCTAAAACTGAAAGGAACCGATCGATCGTCGACTGCACGCGCTCGAGCCGAGGTGTCGTCCGTCGTGCCTGCGCCCACTTGCGGTCAAGGACGCAGATCCAGCGAGCGAGGCCGCAGTTCGCATCCAGCAAAACAACAAATCAGCAAACTAATGATCACGACCATGCAGCGCCTTTGCCCGCAGTGTTACAATAAGTCAGCTGTTGCTCTCCGCAGCGCCCTCCCACACACGGCGATCAGACGTATTATTAAAGTAAGGAACGTTTCTGTTTCTGGGAAGCTTTCCTTTGATTCTGTTTTTTTAATTTTTTTTTTTTCATCTTTTATTGGCCTCCTCTGCGTCCACCCCTCGACTCCCCACCCCCCCCCCCACACGCGTGTAAAAGATCATGGAAAATCTCTTGCCGTATCTGTCATCTGTCACGCTCTCTGATGAACAGTTTTGATCTCTCGCCCCGCTGTTTACAGCCGTTGTCAAGCTAAAAGAGTCGTAGCCGTAAGTGCTTACGCCGTGGCGTAAATAGTTTGACGTGTGGCTCCGTAACAAAGTTGCGGGGAGTAAATAAGTAACCAAACAACCGCGCGGGCTCGCAATTAAGCTGTACGTCTGCATTATGAAATGTTTGGACCGGCAGGATTTCTTGCTCTGCCTTTTTTTTTTCTCTTTTTTTTCTTTTTTTTGACGTTTCCGAGTCTTGATATCTAAAGTGCGTGTTCCTTTGTTCCGCCGAGACTCGTCGGGTTGCAGGAGATCAAAGGCTAAGCGCAGTATGTTATGGATAGCACTCAAACACACACACACACACACACACACACACACGCAGAGAGAGAATAATGCGATGGCGGCTCATTTTTTCCACGATGAGGTCATGGCATTAAGTGAGTCGGGATTTTGCTGAGACTGACATCCGCAGCTCAGCGGAAGAATCTTGAAGTATTACTATTAAATATCCATAACGTACACGCAGATTTCCCTGCGCCGCAAACCTGCTACTCTTCAGTATTCCCGTGTTTAAAAATGACCCATAAGACAATCTGTGGACCCTAGTGGTGTACAGCCCACATAGAAACATAAACAAAAGCAAAGTATCCCCTTTTTCTACCGATGGGGTCCCTTTAGGAAAAGCCATTAAGTTTCAAGTAGGAAAAAGATAGTTTAAGGTATTTTTTCGACAGCTAAACATGGTAGCGGGTCACTTTTGACCCGCAATACAGCACAAGGGTTAAATTGTCCCCGTGTGGACGCACAGTCCTCCAGAAATCAAAGCTCTGCGACCTATCGGGGTGTCAGAGTTGAACTGTACTGTATCAAAAATATGAAAAGTTTAGGGAGAAGAATGAAAAATGGAGCAAAAGGGAGATCACACAGATATTATTTTTTTTGATTTTTTTTTTTTGCCTCGCTGTACAAACAACACACAGTCCCTCTGCCGGACTCATTATTTTCAGTTTCAAATAAACAGGCGCGACAACAAACCCCAGTCGGTAGGCACAATTTCTCCCCCCCCCCAAAAAAAAAAAATAGTGACGTTAATATTCAGTTCAGACGGCAGATATGGATCAGAGTTGATGCGAAGGGCAGACGGAAGGAAGGGGGAAGGCCCGAGAGGAAGCCAGCTCTAGAAAAAACAGAGAGAGAGTTAGGGAGGGAGGGAGGAAGGGAGAGAGAGGGATTCTGAGAGAAGGCAAAGACAAGATGGAAGAGGAGGGGAGTTGGGGGGGGGGGCTGATCTTGGAAAGGTTTAGTATATCATAATTATCCCGTTAAGTAACGGCGGAGCAGCCTCCCTGGGGGAATTCGTCTTAAATGGAAGATTTGCAAGGAGAACGGGTCAGAGAGAAAAACGGCTTCCAGTCGGCAGGAAATCCTGTTTACATTTACATAATCATATCAACACTCACTCCTTCTTCTTCTTTGTCTCTTTCTTTTTGGGGCCCTTTCAGAAAAAAAAAAAAAAAAAAAAAAAAAAACAGGGGGAAGACAAACGAGGGAGGGTTTAAGGCTGCCGCTCGTCGAAGTTTGCTGTTGCTTCATTTGTTTTTTTTCCTCCCCGCCACCAATCCCCCCATTTCCTTAAAAGAGCTGCCAGTGTTGGCAAGGGCTGCCTCCTTTTATTTCAAGCGGCTGCCAGCACCTCCAACCTCATCTTAATATCTCTGTCTTTGCCGTGTAATGCGCTCTTTGAGTGGGGTTCCACGGACCTTTTGGCCCCCTTTTCGCTCGTTTGGCACGTTCAAAATGAAAAGGAGGAGGAAGGGGTGGTGGGGAGTGTGTGTGGGGGGGAGAGAGAGAGAGAGAGAGAGAGAGAGAGAGAGAGAGAGAGAGAAAGCTGAAGCATGTACGGCGTGCCCGGCTGTGTGAGTCTTAATTGAGATCTGCTAAGAGCAGGCAGCAGATGTTTGTAGCAGCAACTGTTGAATCATCAGAGACCAGCGAGAGCCTGTGAAACCCCCGTTAAAAAGAAGCCAGGTGCTACATATTTTTCAATTTCTCACTTCCTTTCCTCTTTTTCCTCCCCCTCCTCTTCTCCGCTTTACTTCATGGAAAGACTGAAGTGATTATGTGAAGTGTGCGCGGCGGGCTTTGTCAGAGGGGTTTTTCTTAAAAAAAAAAAAAGAAAGAAAGAAAGAAAAAGAAGAAAGGGAAAGAAAAGACAAAGGAAGTTTGGCGTGCGGGTTATTAGCAATGCTAAACTCCTGCAAAGAGAGTTTTTACATGGGAAAAAAAAAAACAGAGCAGAAGAAAATTGAATTTTTCATGGAGTATAGATTGATTTCTAACCGGATCAGGTGATGGATGTTATAAATAGGCATATAGGTTATTGGAACAGCCATTTAATTTAGGTGATAGAGATTTTTTTTTTAAAGAGAGGATTACCTTGATGTGTGTGTGTGTGTGTGTGTGTGTGTGTGTGTGTGTGTGTGTGTGTGTGTGTGTGTGCGTGCGTGTGTGCACGTGCGTGTGTGCGTGTGTGCGTGTGTGCAAGTGCGTGCGTGCGTGTGTGCAAATGTTAAATCCGAACCTGGATTTACAATTCTAATATCATTTTCTCAATGTCCAGAAACAAAGATAAAGTCCGGTATCTTCCGGCTGACGTTGACCTCCGAGTCCCGCACGTCTCCATACTCTGACTTTGCCGAGATTCCGCTAAGCGTTCCATGACTCCAGCTCGCAGACGCAGTCCGACAATCCATAATTCTGCCCTCGCAAGTTGGACTTTTGCCCCTGATTGTTCGCTTATGTGCCCTATTCTTCGAGAACTAGAGTGTTTGTTTAGTAAGACAAAGTGGTGACCGTCCATGCGCAGAGCTACTGGACAAATGACGGGTTCGCTATCTTGCTCATAGATTTCCTGCGCGGGGTAATTGGCAGGGAAAGAGGCTGAACCCCTGATCTTACAATCAGTGGACCACATCTTTAGCCGCAGTTTCTCCGTTTGATTTTTCTTTTTTTTTTTCTTTTGGGGCGGAGGGGAGGGGTTCAGATTTACTCCATGCTTCATATCACCCATTTTTTCTCAACATTGGAAGACTTACACCGCTGTCTGTCGTCCCATATATGCATATTGCCCTATATAATGTTGCCCTATTTGCTGATATTTCATTAGTGAATTTCCTTCTGCTCCACACTCCTCAGTGCAGTGTCATCCAACCCCAGCAGGGAAAGGGATGAGTCTGGGGTCGCCGGTCCCCACTTGCAAAAAACACTTAAAACATCTGCCGCACAGTATTCGTAATCGGATACGTCAGCAACACTGTTCTGGCATATGTGGGGTATCGCTGCACAGGTCAATGAGGACTTTCAGGGTAAAGACTGTCCGCCCTGAAGAAGGCCATCTGCCCTCCTGCCTTGAGAAAGAGCAGCAGAATCCTCAGAGTGGAGGGACAAACGAAAACAAACATTTAGCGCTAGCTGCGCTAGCCGTACTTTGGAGTTTTAATTGTCAGTTAATGTCCTGCCCTGTCCAAATATCGAAGAAGGAGCGAATGACAATATTTGTCCAACACGAGGAGGACAGGAAAGCAGCGGAGAGCGGTGGCGACAGCGCCCCCACCTGCTCTTGCAGGCTTTTGCGGGCTCGTTAGCACGGGCTGCTTCTCAGCGACGGGCCTCCAAACGTGAGAGCTCGAACCCTTGGATTTCTTTGCCTGAGGGCACCGCAGTTACAGGAAGACACGTAAAACCAACGTGTAGAAACAGAGAGAAGCAGTAGTCGCAGAAGTTCCCTCCTGCCACGATAGCGCCGCGTCATGCTGGCAAAGCTCCCTGCGTCCCTCCGCCGCCCTGCTCTCTGCCCCCTTTGCCTCTCTTACATTACACGACGGGGCCTTTTTTTTTTTTTGCAAAGCGCAGTGTGTCACAAGCATTTAAGACGTGGCCTTTTTTCCCCCTGCGCATTCCAGCACCATTATGTTACATTGTTGCTGAATAAAAGGCTGTATTATGTTCCAGCCCCCCCAGTAAAAGGGCAGAAGTGGACCCAGTTTTTATCTGCTGAACGAATCAATCAGGATTATGTCAGCTGAAAAGAATCACAGACAGCAGTCGCCAGGCACTGTGTCTCTCTCTGTCCCACTGCGTGTGTGTGTGTGTGTGTGTATCCCCTCCCTATCTGTTTAAAAGATGGGAAATTTGCAGCGAAGAAAAGCACTTGTTGGTTATGACCGAGATGTCATTTAGTGTCTAAAAGCAAGAGGCCTCCCTTTTTTTTTTCACCCCCCCTATTTGTATGTATTTACCCGCCGCCTCTTGCCCCTCCTCTGTGGGAGGATTGGAAGGGCACTAATTATCATTTCAGCAGAAATGATTAGGAGATCAAACAGGGATCGAATGCCATTTCCTTCCATTAATGCAGGGGGTTTAGAGTGCCTGTCATGGCTTGGCTTGTCCTAGGGCCTGTGGAGAGAAGAAGAAGGGAGGGGAGAGAAAAGGGGAGGAAGAATGGAGGATGGGTGGGCTTAGCAGGAGGGGAGCAAGGACAAGGGTTTGTCAAGAGAAGAGTCAGCTTCTTTTTTTTTCCCTTTTTTTAAATCTTCGTCAAAAGTGCCAGTGGAATCCAGTCATTCAATTTCTTCTTTCTTTTTAATTCCAAAAGGCGAAAGAGAAAAAAAAAATGAACCACAATCCCCCCCCCCCTTTTACTGCTCTCTCTCAGACTGATCGGCTCGCGACCAAGTTAAAATAAATCAAGTTTTCATCGTACTTGTAAAGTAAACAAAGAAAAAAGATTGCGCCCGGATTAATGGGATCTTAACTTTTCATCGATCAGGTGTAATGCATTTTTTTTTTGCCTATCAAACATATTTGTGGGATCATAAAAAATGGTTATGTTAGTGCATTGCGCTATTACGGCTGATTGTTGAGGCATCTTAAGGTGAGTACATGTCATTAAGTATTATAAAGCCATCAGTCACACTCTAGTAAGGCCATCCGTAGCTCATCGCCCAGGCTTATATTTCATAATGGCATATTTATCAGAGTTAATACACTGCGGTGCGCAGGAGGAATGATAAATGCATCAGCAGCCGAAATCAAGGAACTTTGGGATCACGTCGACGTCGACGCGTTGCCGATTAATCTTTTATTTTTTTATTTGTTTTTTTTTCGTGATTCCACGACGCCTCCCGCCGAGATCCCCCCCACCCCCCCACCCCCACCCCCCACGAAAGTTCGGGGGGCTAAATGCGAGACGCTGAAACAAACAACGCGGAACTGGTAACCTAACAGAGTTTGGTTGTTTTCCATTAAGAGATCAAAGAGACTCGAGGTGGATATCGGCGAGATTAGCGAAGGAACGGCAACGGCACGGGGGCAGAGACGGAGGGGGCGCGGGCGGATGAGGCTCTGATTGTTTCGGTGCATCAGATGAGGGAAATGTCAAAGAGAATGTGAGAGATGACCTCTGCGCTCATCGCCCATTAATGACCCCGCAGCTTCCCAGCTTCATTTTCGCTCTCATCAAAAACATTAAAGGGAGAGAGAGAGAGAGAGAGTGAGAGAGAGAGAGAGAAAAAAACATTTCCTCCTGTCTCCAATAGTCATTTCCCCCGCATTGTATTTATGTATTGAAAAAAAAGGTAATAGATCAAGCACATTCCATTATTCTCTTATAAGATCATTAGCAAATATAATTAGATATGAAAGAAAGTAATTTGGAGAGGAGAGGGGAGAAAAGCGCTATCAGGCAGAGAAGACAGATTGTAGCATCAGAGTGTTTGGGCTTAAATTGCTCAGCGGAGGTATTATCAAGCCAGCAATCTTTTAGCCTCAGAACTAGTTTTGGAGTCAGAGTGCGAAAGATGGAAAGAGGCCACTAACATTCACTTCATCGCGTTTCCATAACTACAAGTCGCTCGTTTGATGTGTTGCGTTTGTTTTTTGTTTTTTTATATCTCGTTTTGTTGGGGTTTTTTTTTCTCCCCCCGTTCTTTTTCACCCTCTTCCTTCCCGTCAAAGGCAGCTCCTCGCATCAGATCCCAGGGTTTTGCGGCATGAAAAAAAAAAAAAAAAAAAAGACAACAAGTTGACGCGGAGTCATCACGCGCACAAGAAAACACATAATCACAGACAAGCAGATCGCAGGCACCTTTTCTTACCCGCAGTCTCGCAAATATTGCCTTTGCTTTTTGTATTATTTTAGCAGCTAAGGGAAGAAAAAATAACACACAAATTGCGCTCCTTCTTGAAGTTGTTACGCTGTCTCTTCTCGTTTGCGAGCGCACACACACACACACGCACACACGCGAGCGCTCCCCACCTGTACGCAGGAGTTTTTGTCGCTCTTTGTCGCGCCTTAACACCGCACTGTGTTTGTCTAATAGGGATCTGAGTCGATGGCGGGCTGAGAGCAAAACAATCCTGCTGCGCCTCACCACAAATTTGCTTCTTTTTTTTTCGCCCCTCTACCTCCACCTCCCTCCCTCACTCACTCTTCTTCTTTAGTTGTGCTTTGAGGGATGGGGGGGGGGGAGGGGGGGGTGAGTTGTGTGGGAACGGTGGGGTGGCAGCAGCAGCAGAGTGGATGTGGATTTTTTTTTTTCCCTGCTCTTTTGTGCGAATCACAGGGAATGGTAACTATAAACATCCTGTATTCATTAAAACCATCTAAAAATACGATTTTTGGAGAGGCGCTGGCTACGGCGGCGGCGGCGGCGGAGCGGTGCGCTCACTTCCTCGCCGCTCTTCCTCCGGTGTACACAAGCAGGCCGTGTTTTGCCGGGTGCCGCTCATATTTACATATTTATAAATACTGGGCCGTACAATGAGACGGGGCTGCGCCAAGAACAACACGTTCTGCCGGCGCAGGGCTCGGGTGCCTGACAGAGGGAACAAAGCGGCACCAGCCACCACCTTCAAGTGGCGCACGGGGGCCCCACTTTGCGCCCCGTCTCAGCCCAGGCGGGGTGGAGAGGCATGTTTTGATTTCCGCCAGCAGGAGGAAGAAAGTTCCGGGGCTGGAAGTTGGTGAAACGGATGAGAGTGCAGTCGTTTTCGCGGCGCGTCGGTGCAAGCCAGCGCGCTTTTTAACTCGAAGGGGGGCATTCTGGTTCGTTCCCCCCCCCCCCTCCCCCCCTGTGCTCCTCTCCAACTTCTGAGTGTGTTTTTGGTGAGTTGAATGGAGGTGATGCCACTGGGTGGTACGGAGGTCATCCAGCGATCAAAGGGACAGGACGGATGTCTGGATCTCTGGCTAGCAGGAACGGGATCCCTACTGGCTCCTGGTGCACTGTCGGTCGGCCCAAGTTGCCCCTGATAAGTTATAGAAGCCCGTCTCCTCACATTTACTCCTGAAATTTAAAGCAAGTCTTGGCGCGAAAAGAATCTAGTGTGTGGAGCTTGCAGCGTTGTGTAATAATAATTTAAAAATGGTGAAAGTTTGTTATTCCTCCGTGTTATCAACCCATCTACAGTTTCCTCAGTTTTCCTTGGGAACTTGAGGAAAGATGCAATAGTGTCAACTGACTGTGGGTTCGGCGGATAATCCAGACATAGAGGAAGACTGTTGTGAAGACACAGTGAGTGCCATGGACACAATTGCCTTCGCCCCCATTGCTTTGAGAGACTGGAATCTGAAAGTAATTCTTTTAAAACGTGAAGCGTTTTTTGTGTGTGTGTGTGTGTGTGTGTGTGTGTGTGTGTGTTTCTGCCCCCAGAGGTGACCTGACATCAGCTGGCAAGTGAGTTCAGTCAATTTTATTGACCAGAAGTGACCTGCAGTAATCAAATTGTGCTAAGCCCTTTAAGTCTTCAAAGGCATTTTTCTTTTAATTGGCTTTAATTTTAAGGTTGCAGTCCCCTTGTGTCATTGTTGAGGCCAATGTGAAAACAGGGCAGTGCAGGGGAGAAAAAAAAAACAAAAATTAAGCAAACAGCGTCTTAGCATTGAAGGCTCGATGTTTTCACCAAGATTTGCACACTCAGTCGCACCCCAGTACCGCGTCCCAGGGTGGTCTTGGGCACACGCTCAGAGTTGCAGTGTTACACGGCATTGTTCCATCTTCCCTCCCATTTATCTATTCTGTTAAGCATGACACATGTATTAACAGTGGACGGATCCTGGAGCTGTGTGTTCCTCACACCATATGTTTTCCTGTCGAAGCCCCTCTTCTCTCTCGAAAAAAAAAAAAAAAAAAAAAAAAAAAACCACCACCGCCATCTGCCGTCTCCCTGAACACCACAAGGGGGCGGGCTTGCTCTTCTGAGCAGTGGAAGTGTGACGTGCCACACCGGGGTTGGCGCCACACCGTCGATACTCAATTTAAGATAACTTTTAATCCATATTAATACGCGTCTTTATTGATTACTGTCACTCGTTGCGTTTGTTGCACCTTGCAACGGCACTATAAAGGTAGAGTAATCGTAAGAAGGGGATTAACTAAACCTCGTACGCAGCCATCATGCGCGAAATGAATGCCAGGCAGGTTCTGTGTCTGAGGTGCATCTGCCGCCTTTGCCCGAATGGGAAATTAAAAACTGCGAGGGGAAGTTACGCTAAATCTATAAAGTTGGCCGGGAAATCTCTCCCCCTTCGCAGCGGCAGTTGTTAGGGGAGAAGAAGTGGCGTGCTTAAATAATAACATTCCAGGTGGCTTAGTTAATGAACAGTGAAAATCAAATATGGCGCCTAATCTGGAGCTCGTTACGGGAAGTTTCTTTACAGGGAAGTCAAAGGCAGGAAGTGTCCTCGGGGAACGAGAGGAGGCTCTTTCTGAAGCTTTGCAAACCAGGAAATTTGATATGTTGTTTAATTTTCAGTTGTATTGGTTAATCAGCATTAAAAAAAATAATAATATTTTTCACACAAGAGTAAAAAGTGTGCTGATATGAATTAGTTCATTTCATATATTTTTTCTAAAATAATTGTCAAAAACTTACAATAAAGGAGAAAATATTTTTCAACATCTTGAGATCACCTGCTTCAACGAATGAGAAGGTATCAACAGCTAAATGCCCGTAAATGCAGCACGGCAGTCTTTTGCTGTCTTCGCCTGCCACCTAGTGGTGAATATTGATGGTTCAACTTATTATTTCCACCAAAACACATGAAATGCTGCACGTTTGATCAAAATGGCCAAATAAAACTGTTCAGGTGTTCTTAAAAACTGTTGTTTTTTTTCCTGATACATAATTACACATTCAGAGACACTGTTATCGCAATTTCTGATATGCAAATGTGCGTTGTTTGCCTGCAAGCTTGTGTGTTTTTTTTTATATCATATTATTATTATCATTTAATTATTCAACTATGGCCATTAAAATTCATTTAAGCATATGTATATATTTCACTTACGTATGGGGACTAACAGAGTCTTGTACAAAAAAGTATGTGTTGTTGCAGTCACGTTGATGTTCACACTCAGTAGACAGCTGGAGAGTTACGACTCAGTGTTGAATATAAGAGATGTTTTATCATGTTATTAGCTCTTTATTTTCCCTCGGTTACACCCGCACTTCCCTTCATTTTGATATCCGTTTCTGTTCTCGCAAAAAAAAGCGCGGCTCAAATAAAACCGTGTTTTAATTTGGTTTTGTCAGATTCATAACGCCGCTTTAAAAGAACATGACATGCAAATGTGTTCAGCAATGGTTTATTGCAAAATAATTTTGAGAGGGAATAAAAGTTGCAGAGGGAATGAAAGTGTTGGGGGGGGGGGGAGGGAAGAAGGCAAGTTATATTATTTAGTGGTCGCTGCTATGGAACCTAATTACGGGTATGCATTTGTTAGTGTGTTAAAAACTTTTACCCCCCTTTTTAAAAAACAAAAAACAAAAATACATTTGTTCACTTTGCATCTCACCTTTGTCACACTTCTTGTCACACATACATTACAAACCAATTTGTCTCAAACAAGTGTTCAACTGCTCCAGTTCTCATAACGGCAGTATATTTGTCCCTTTGGCATCTCATATCATTTCAGAGATTACTTTCTGCAAAGCCCCAGGTCACAATTTCTCAGTGTATGTTTCTGTTTAAAAGGAAATAAATAATCAGTGGTTTTTATGAGTTTTTATGTTTGCATAAATTCCCAGATTGATGTAGTAAGCCGATAGAATGACAAGTAAAGAATGCATGGGAAGCACAAGAGCTCTAAAGTGTTTAATGCATTCTAATAGTAGTCACGTCTATGTTAAGATAACGCATATCAGATAAAAAAAAATCATTTATGATACAACAGATGTATTATTTTCTTGTAAATAATCTGATGCTAACCACATATATGTGGAGTGCACTATATGTTACACATTTAGTTTTGTGTGTGTGTGTGTGTGTGTGTATATATATATATATATATATATGTATATACATTTTATTTTTTTTTCCACCTTAGCAAGACTTTTAAATAAGCACAATCACAATGACATGTTCTGTTGGAATTAAGTGACTATCGCAATAACCTACTGGCACATACAGTATGTGTTATTGCCCAGACATGATCTCAGTAAAAGACAGTTGTTATCATTGTTCCACTTTAGCATTATTTATCATTAACAGTCCATCCACCATCTATTCACCTGGCTATCACTGAAGGTATTGGGATTTCAAAATGTGAGCTTGCATGTTGTGTTGAATGGTGTATTTATTTTTTCCCCACTGGTGCTAACGTGCCTCTTGTTCTCTCATTGGCTGCAGTGCATCTGTGGGTAGGAGATGAGGACCAGCCCATGACCCTTGACCCTGTGCTGACCCACGATCCAAACCACCTCAGCAACGAGCTTAACCACCCGAACAACCACAACCTTGGCAACCCTGAAGGGCTGGACGGCCACGCTGTAAACCAAGACTAATGGCGCACGCGTCCCAGATGGGGGTGATGACCACGGAGGCGACGGAGAGGTGGAGGAAGAAGCAAATGAAGGAACACACTATAACAAAGACTTTATTTAAGATGAAAAAAAAAAAAAAAAAACTACCGAAAACTATATCATTGAAGGTTTGGGACAGTTCTCCTCCTGGGGTCAGATTCGTGAGATGGACCTAGTGACTTTTGCAAGCGTCCTTTGGACCCAAAATGACGGCAACTTTGCTGTTTTGTCTCCTGTGGTCTGCCCTCTGTCTTCTCTGTCTTCTCTCTTCTTCAGTGTTTATTTCTCTTTTTTTTTTGTTTTTGTGTTTTGTTTTGATGATAACTACCTGTCTGATTCGCACTTCCTGTTAATGGCACCGCAACCTCTGATACATTCCTCGACCTAGAAAAAGTGTGTCATGTTTATTTTAATACTTTAAGTTCGGACTCAAGTGTAGGATAAGCCGAGACTTTCAAAGACTCCTTTTAAAATGAAGAAAACTGTCGTCTCACATCCGCAGGCCGCCGTCAATATTGTACCTGGAATGTATTCTACTGTAGACTAGAAACTCTACTGGACCGTTGACAGAGACCAAGCACAGTTTTTGTCATAGAAGCTTCCTCCGGCTCTCTTCCTCGCTCGTCAGTATTTCTGTCCCATGATGCATCACACAAGTGGTTCAGAAAGAAAAAGAAAAGGCACCATGTGACAATCTAAAAGATGAAAAAAAAAAGAGGTGATACTGCTCAAAAGAGAAAAGAAAAACAAATACAGATGGCTGACCTTTAAAGATGGTGGTGCTAATGATGTGAAGAATATACAATATTCAAACAAGCCCAATGTACTTATACTTCCCCCGTGACCAGGCCATCAGTAGGCCATTACCCTGCTCCTCTTTTTCTTTTTTTTCCTTGTACTGTATCATTGAGCGCAGCGCCCATAGACGTTAAATGTAAATACAGAGATATACAGTAGTAAAAAAAACAAAAAAAAAAACAAAAGTGAAGCGTTTTAAAGCACTTGTGACAAGCAGAAGTAAAGTGAGTGACAGTAGTTTGCACGGTGGCAAAAAAAAAAAAAAAAGGGTAGCCGTTGTTCTTCTATAGTTCAGCAGAGAAGAATTAAAAGAAGAAAAAAAATCTCAAAACACACACACGCACACACGCACGTACACACACACACACACACACACACACACACATGCATACACACACGAAAAAGGGGTGAAGGTTTCTTTATTGCTCTCTGCCCCCTCCTCCCCCCCCCCCCTTTCATTTCTCATGTTCAACCTCAAGGACTTTAGTGTTGCAGATGTTTCTAAAATACTGCCACTGATCATTGTTGCACAGTGTTACTGACTACTGAAAAATGGTTTGATGTATTTACTTTAAGATGAAAAAAAACAAACAAACAGACAAAAAAATCTGGAAAAAAAAAAAGAGACATTGTGTATAGCCTTAGAAACAAGTCATCTGTTATTGCTTCTACAAAGGTATGTAGCTGTGCTAGACTGTAGGATGTAGGGTTGATTTTATTTCGGATTTTTTTTATATATATAAATATATATATGTACTGTACGTTAATGCCTTCTCCATTTACTGATAAAAAGAAAAAAAAAGAGGAAAAAGATGACAATCGTCTCCTGTGCTGAAAACATACTTGCCCCCCATATATACAGAATGCATAGAGGGACTTTATCCTTTCTCATTTCTTTTTTTTTTTTCGTTCTCTGAAGTATTTTGCACTGTGATAGTATTACAAATCCAACCTATACAGTACAAAACTAGCTTAACTAACTAATCGGAAAGGTGTGTGTCTGTGTGTCCCTTGGCTTTGTGAAATGTTTCTACGTCATTCTTTTGTGAACCCAGAGAAAATTCTAATGCGGTATGTACAGTTCAAATATAACACATCTTTATTTGAATTTGGTCCACCTCTATACTGTATGTGGCTTTGACAAATTGTTACCCAAGTTTTTTTTCTTTGTTTTTTTTGTTTTTTTATGCTAATACCCTCCTTACCTGCAGCAGAAGCCTGTGACTGCTTTAGTGACTTCCAAGTCCACATAATCCAACTGAAAGTTTTGCTGCAGCCCAATGTCGATTTGTTTTCTGTGCTTTTGTTTTCATTTTGATTTTTTGTAGATAAAACAATTAACCCTTCTTTATCGACTACAAGGCGCCAGAAAAAGAGGGGATTCAAAGCTAAATGAATAAGACACGTGAGATGTAATGTCGTAGGGAATTATAACAGGGTGTGTGAAGGGAGGAATTCAGAAAACTGGGGTCCGAGTAAATCTGTCAGATGTACCATGCCAGAGGCACCAACCGATGGCTTCGACTCTTGACCCCCTCTCTCTGTTTTTCCAGCAGTGCAAAGACGAGAGATTAATTGTGAGAGTCTCTCCCAGTCTCTCCTTTCTCTGAACCAGCTATAATGAGCATTCCACTCCACGTATTATGTACAAAAACTGTCTTGTGAGCTGAACACTCTTTATGTTTCGCTGTACCCTCATGGCAGATGCTTCGTTTTGTAACTACTGAACTGTACTTATAGTAAAAATAAAATGTATTCAAACTAAAAAAAAAAATTAAAAAAAAAAAAGGATTATCACGGAGCAATGGTCTATTTCCTTCTTTTGATTTTGGGTGAAGGAGCACCGCAAAGCTATAGTCAGTTTTGAATGAAAGGCCTGGGGCAGGGGTGTGGAGAAAACACATAAACGTACATGACGACAAGCACCCTTTTGTTTTCCTGACAAAGGTGTTTTTAAAGGTCCAGTGTGTAATATTTGACTTGATTAATGACTTTTATATTGGTAAAAACTTAATATACTGCCCATAAATACGTCTTCAATCAACTGTCTTCAACTAAACCAACAAGGAAGACAGTGGTCGAGGTACCCATATTTGGGTGTGCAGGCCATTGTAGCTCACGGGCAAGCTGGCGGGTAAAAGAAGCTGCAATCTAAAATGTAACCACTTGATGTCGCTGTTTCTTCTTCAAAATCTCCAAATATTACACAGTTAACTTAAAAGTAGTTTTACACGTTGTACACCAACTTAACGTGTACACTGTTTCAGTGTACAGTGCACACTGAAACAATGTGGCTCTGAAAAGGTCCATGTGAGGATTCAGAAACGAGATGTCTGCCACCTACTGGTGTCCTGGGTACTTTCAGACTTCAACACTTGTTTTTTTGTTTTTGTTTTTTTTAAACATTAGCTTTACTGAAATTGCCTCAGATGTTTCACCTTTACGGAAACAATACAGAAACACTGATCAAAATCTTATCGAAGTTCCTCTGAACAATGCAGAGGAACTTCCTCAGATTTTATTATTTTTTTTAATCCTTAACCCTATTAATCATTTGTATATCTGCTAGGAGACTTTCTGAAACATCTGTCTGTCAAGATGAATCGGGTAAAGAGGAGAGATTTCTTTTAACTTAAAGTCTGAATTTGGAGAATGCGTTTTTATGAAGTAATTTTTTCTACATATTACAGTCGTGCAAGTATGTGTCTAAAGTTGAAAATGTTTTGAGTAAAAGTGTAAAAGTTTGGGCATATACATATATATATATATATATATATATATATATATATATATATATATATATATATATATATATATATATATATATATATATACATATATATATAATTGTATGTAAAAATGCAACGTCTCAAAAACTATCTTAAATTTGAATTACCTGGCTATTTATTTTTGAGGCTTTATAGGGTCAAGTATTTAAATTTAACATTACTCTGGTTTATCGAAAAAGTTCCCCTGCTAAGTTTAAATTGAAATGAAATGTCATGACCTACATAACGTGACATATCATTACTGTAATATAGGAATCAAGCCTTAGTCATCAGCCTTAGTTTCAGAAGACACACTTGAATACATACAATTGAGTGGAACTCAGACTTCAGCTTAATGCATTTAAGAACTATTTTTCTTATGTGAGACTACAACTGTTTAGATAAATAACCATGCAACATCAATGTTATATCATTAAAATCATTTAACCGTGACACACATTTTAGTAAAGCGTGTGAATGTGAAGAATTATTTGTTCATTCTGCTGACTTCAGAAGAGGTGGGGTCGGTTTCACAAAGCAGGTTCAAGCAACTCTGAGTTGATCTACTCCCTCTCCGGTCAATGCCTAACTTTTTCCAATCACAATAAATAATATTACAGGGCAAAACTGCTTAGATGGTTGCCAATTCACTTATTCAATCAATGGGGGAGAAGAGCACTTAGCTTAAGATGAAATCAAACTCACGCAGCGCAACTCAAGCTCTGTTGGGACGCAAGAGCACAGTTGGTAATGTCAAAAAGTGTCAAGTCATCATTAATTAACAGCTTGAATGAATAAAACCAATAATGAGTGTCAACATATAGAAAGCTACTACGGTTGTTGATCATTTTGAATTTTATTATCAACTTTTCATTTGTGTGACTTTTTCGTGTTCGAATTACGTATTTCAAGTTAGAATATCGTGCCATATGAATATAAGTCTGACTGCGGTTGCGGTGTAATAACATCCGTCATGAAAGACGAGGACACAAATAAACATCATCACTGTGTCACAGCCGAGAATGGAGAAATGTTTCCGACCACGTGCTGCTTTTCAAAGGGAGAATTATTGCTCGCTTTAGCGGCTCTCTGTCATCTGCGACCCGACCCAGTCCAAAATGATGGAATTCATATTTGCGTTAACCCAACATCAGGACCCCCAAAGGCTGTTGGGCCGCTGGGAGGCGGCTGCCCAGGTCAATGCCTGACTAATTTCTAAACGGATCAGCTGCACCGCACTGAGCTGCACCACTGCTGCAAATCCCCCAAGTCTGTTTTCAATAAAGCTCAGAGAAAAGAACGGTCTGACTGCTCTGTGTCCACACTCTGATGCACACACACACACACACACACACACACACATGTGATTAAAGAACACAGCTCATTTTTCATGTCTACATACTGCAGTTTACTGCAGTTCTGTGTGTGACGTCACCTGTCATTGCTCAGCGGCGTCATCAGCACAGTTGAAGCGACGTGGCGCGATGGACGGTGCTCTCTCTCTCCAGTCATATTCACTCTTTCAACACAAGTACTGACTCCTCCTCCTTCTTCTTCTTCTTCTTCTTCTTCTTCTCCTTCCACATGTGCATGTTTTTTAACTTCCTGTTTGTCGTTAACAGAACGTGTCTGCATGAGGGCCGAGGTGTTTAAGAGGACGTTATGCAGCAGTTGCAGTCTCACGAGTGTTCCCTTAGTCGCCGGGCAGATGGTGACCTGCAGTTGAACTTGACTCTCTCTCTCTCTCTCTCTCTCTCTCCCTCTCTCTCTCTCCACCTCATTTGCTCAGCTGCCTCCACTCCCCACCCCAACATCTTCTCCGTCACGCGTCAAGGCCCTGGATTCTAACTACTGCAGTTTACAGTTTGAACCACCAGAGGGGGAAACAGACCAAGTTTTGGAAACACAACGGCAACGAGACAATCAGCGTAGCTCCATGTTCAGCCAATCTGGAGCTCGGGACTCCACATCATTTTTTAACTACTTTTCGGCGCACAAAATTAAAAATCCAAATTATGGTTTCATGATCCCATCAGATTCCTTATGCGTACAGAGGCTGCATCAAATTTTAATGCGCAGCATAGTATATTGCAGATCTCATGCACTATGCATCATGTCCACAAAGACCTTAAAAAACAAAACAGTAATAAAGCTGGTTAATGAATTTTGGGATTGTGCAGTTTGACTGTCTAATGACTGTTTTTGTACATAAAAATCTATCTGATGATCCAGAAAAGATGCTCGTTGAATTGACATTTTCAACATTCTGTATTTCCTCATCATGCAGCAGAACTCTAGGAAGAACCAGCGTGGCAATGCTCAATGTCTTAAATTCATTGTTGTATTTGATCACTCTGAATGAATTGTTTTGACTGACTTCCAGCTTTAGCTCAATGTTCTTAAAAACAGCAAAAAACAAAATTGTTCTAAAATGGCGACATTTTCGTTTGTTACAACATTACAATGTAGAACAAATGTATGATCGCAAAAGCTTGAGGTGTTTTCCACTGTTATGTTCAATGCAAAGTAACCAGGGCAGTTACATTTATTTGTTTATTTATTTATTTATCTATTTTTGTCAACGGAAAACAAAGATCTATCACGTTGAAGGGCAAAAGCAGTTTCAGGGACAGGACGAAACAGTAAGCGTGAAGACGATACCTCGGAACACGGGACCGTTCAGGTCGCTCTGGCACCAAGTCGTAACCCAGCAGTTACTGAATTGATTGCTAATCAACAGCGCGGTCAATAAAAAGCACAACTGTTGGTTGCAGTTGTAATTTAAGGCAGAGCATATACTAACAAATGCTAATTTAACAGCTTGTCCCCTCATTCCTATGCGCCCTCCTGTTTCCTGCGAGGCATCTGTGCTCGTGTTTGTGGGTGTGTTAACAACTGCATGTGTGTCAGCATGTGCCTCGCAAAGAGTGTGTGTGTGTGCGTGTGTGTGTGTGTGTGTGTGTGTGTGTGTTTGTGAGTTTGTCTCTTATGCAGGGCCTCCCTCTTCCCTTCTCCCCAGCTATTATGAATCGATGATCATGTGGTGTAAGGGAGATAGATGGCCCCCAGCTCCATCTTGTCTCCTCTAATTGTAAAATATTAGTTACATTAGACTCTGGCCCATGATTAATGGAACTTATTTGGTGGGTGGACTCTCGCACGCACACATACTTTCTTCTTTTCTTTCCTCCTCTTTTCCTCCCTTCGTCTCGCAGGCGCCTCCAAAGTCTCCTCCTGAAAGAATTGAGTGATTTCGCTTTAAGTGGACAAATAAGCTTCCCCGCAGCCCGCGAGGACAGTACAAGAGGGGAGGAATACGGAAAAGAGAAAAGAGCTTATGGAGGGGGGTAAATAACGGCTCCACTGGGCAAGGTTTTAAAAGTTACGGCGGCGTTTGTTGAATCCAGAGGGATTTAAAGCGCCTGTAGATAAAACTGAGTCAGATTATTCCGTATGCAGGATCACGTTTGAAAAGTGCAAAACATGATCAAGTTTTGATCGTGTTTACAAGATGATCTCTGTGAAAAGAGGGATATTTTTGTCCGGGGCTGAGAGCACCGAAGAGTCGCCCCTCGGAAGAAACTAAAGTTCAGACGACAAAGATTTCAAACTTTGTCACAATCTGTTTTCTCCCCTTTTCTTCGTGGACAATCCTCGCTGAGAGGTGAAGTGCAAGGGCCATATTTCATATCGAACGGTAACTTGTTGAACTATTTGAATTCATAATACTAGAATGCCAATTTGCTGAGCTCTATAGTGTTGTAATTAGACTGCCAGCAGTAAAAGTGCAAGTGTTGGGTTTTATTTGAGTGTTTTCACAACAGTTAGATTGATGGGTAGATGTTGATCATGTTTGCCCCTTTTTTAAACAAACAATATAATCTCAGTCAAATTTATTCTCTTTGCAAACTCTGCTATAAAAAAAAATAACAATGTCAGATGGTAGTGATATTAGGAATCCCTTCACCGGAATTACATACAGTACTGAGTGAAAGGGAAACAGCAACTCACACGTGCTTCTGATCTTTGGAATCCAGTTTGGATAGATGATGTGGAAAAAAAAACAAACAGAAATATTTTGTTCAGTAGCTCCAGTTTGCAAACATCCAGGCTGATAATAATCTATCCAGAAAAACACCTCATTGCCAAAAGCATAAATGTGGCATTTACCAACACTGACATTCAGGCAAAATGAGAAATTGACCACCTTCGGTTTGCAAGACAATAACGTACAGTATATAAAAAAAAAATACAATAGGCATTAGCGGCAGCACCACTGAGTCTGCAGGAAGGAAAGCAAAGTCCGTGTCACACTTCACGTTCCATGAAGACCAGTCGAGTACTTCTGAGCGCTGCTGGCACCCTGTGCATGAGCAGGACACCGAGGAGTCACTCCACCCTGTGGCCACACAGCCAACAAATGTACATCGCTCGGGTTCACTTCAACAGACCAAATAACACCGTCAGCTTCAGAACTTATCATATCGCAGAAGCTGCCACCAAGGCGCCGGAGAAGAAACTCAGGAAGCGGTATGGCAATCCGAATAAGACGGCAAAGCCAGAGGATGAGCCTGGTCTTGAAGAGAGTTGTTCAGTAGCAGAATTTCACTTCACTACTCCAACCTGGACCTGGTCAATCCAAGGCATTTTGACCTCTGAGCACCGTTTTCTTCTTGGTCTTCCTTCAGTTTTGCTCGAAACATGCAATATTTGGATTTTTCTGAAAACTTTAAAGCAAACGAGCAAATACTGAGAATAGATGTCATCACTCAACTTTAGCCTGAGCTCATTCTGGAACGCCACTGATGGAAATTCTTATAACACCAAATGTGACACAGCCTGGACTTAGAGAGCAACGAGGGAACTCCGGTCTGTAGATAAGAGTGGCTCAGAAGATAGGCACTGCACTACACATGAGTTTAGAAGAGCAGGCATGGGCAAACTACGGCCCAGGGACCATATGCGGCCCATTAAACCTTTTAATCCAGCCGCAGAACTTGAAGAAATTATATCAATAGTCAGCAGTACTAAAACAGCTGTATTTCATCCATTGTTTCAGTGTTTTAAGAGTCATTTCAATAAAGAGCAAAATGCCGTGGGGATTTAAAGACATGTTTTGTTGTAACGCTTTTGTTCAATTTTAAACAACATTAAAGCAACGTGTTTTCTACATATCCCATGATGTATTTTTTTCTCCAATGAGGCGGGTCACCAAAACACTCCATCCATCTGCTGCTGCTCCTCGGTCAAATTCTAGAACCAAAAACTTTGCCCTGGTTTAGACCAAGCGGCTGGAACAGAGAACATGCAGGAGGGCGCGTGAGGGTTGTGGGTCGCTGTACAAAAATGAAACTTCAGAGGAATTCTGAGTTTTCCTGCACTTTTGATTTTGTCTGACGTCTTGGTTACTCCTGAGAACATCTCATCATGTTGAATCGCGAAGTTTGATGCAGCAGCAATCCCGGATGTTCCTAGTCTCTAGTCACGGCGATTGTTTGGGGCCTGGGAGAAACAAACAAACAAACAAACAAACAAACAAACTAACAAACAAACAAGAGATGAGTGGCTAGCTAAAGTCACACTCTTCCAGGGTCCCTGTGGTCAAAGATTTAACATCTCAATCAGTCAGTTTTTTGCAGCGTTTCCCTGACTTTAAGCTGTTGTCACTGTGTGTCGGGGTCAGGCGGAGTTCATGATGATTAATGCAGCAGAGCGGCCGACGCTCTTTGTGTCAGAATGTGAGTGAGAAGCAGGTGGCCGGCGTATCCATCAACCCCTACTGCCCTCTAGTTTCTTTTTTTTTTCTTCATACGCTGAGAGATATGGATGGCAGCCTCATGCAGGGGTGAGCGTGCACACACACACACACACACACACACACACACACACATGCACACGCAGCGTGACAGACACACAAGCAGTTGCACATCCATTATCTGTGAAACAGTGACAGGTCAGCAGTAGATTGCACCTCCCCCACTTCAGCAGGGAGGAAAAACAAGCAGAGGTTGGGGAAAAACAGGAGAACACACGCAAATACATGCACATGCACGTTATCAAACACACACACACACACACACACACACACAGAATAAGTTCATTAAAAAATGTGAGTCACAAAGTGGATCGAGAGCCGAGAAAAAGAGAGCGAACGTTAGGATAAAGAAGAGCATGTGTTTAAATGGCCTGAGTCATAGTGTGTGTGTCTGTGATGGAGAGTCAGTGACAGTCAGATGCCTCTGTGACAATGTGAGACAACAAAAGGACGTGAACGTGTAGGAAAGTTTTATGCACAGGCATCAAAAACATCAGCAAAAAAAAAAAAAAAAAAAAAATCCCCCCCCCCCCGAAAAATAAAACAAAAAAGGATCAAGAGATGAAGACGGAATAGAAGGAGCTGCTATTTTGGGGTCTTATTAACAGGTCCTACTGGTAGAGCAATTAATAATCTAGTTCAGTATTTAACATGGGACCGAGTCTCTGGTGGGGACATTTTAGCGAGCTTTGATGCTGAAAGAGCTCCTTCGCCTAAGCCGCTCTCCCCCTCCAGTTCCTCCTCTCTCCTTAAGTGCCTCCCCTGGTGTTATTTGTGTGTTGGTTTTCTCTAGTTAAGCTAGGAAACAGACCAAATCACTATTCCCCAAACTTCAGGCCAATTTTCTATCAACACGCCAGCCCGTTGAGGGAAATGCTCTTAATTCATCAGAGGGAGAGTAGAGAGGGATAAATCCCCTCCAGGCTGTTTGAAGTAATGTAAATGTATTTATTTTTGGATGGGGTTGAGTGTGTGGGAGTAGTTTAATAAAAGACCACACTTTACCAAAAATCAAAAAATAATAAGAAGAAAAAAGGAGGGGCCACACAACCAGTCAAGTGACATTCACATCTGCAAAATGTATCATGAAAAAAAAAATAAAAAAAAATCTGAACCTAAAAAAGCTGTCGAATTTTATTAAATCAATTGTGTCAATACAACCTTCGTCTGACACTGCATGCAGTTATCCAGATAATGTTATGTGGATACTTAACATTTCAAAACCTCCCATGGAAATATTAGGAATAGCAGTAAAAGCCTGAACATGTGATATAAAAAAAGTGCTCAAAGTGAAAACTGTCCATTTCAATTGTACAGCTGTTAAACCAACACACACTAAACCTAAAATTAAACAACAAATATTGTTATTTTTATTATTTGCCTTTATTTTTCTACTTTCTACTACACACCTTCAGTCAAGCAAGAGATTTTAAGACTGGAACTTTGTTTTATCAGCATGTTTCTATTGCATTGTTTCCCTTTTACTAATCTATTTTCTTGTTCTTTGACTTTATTTTTATTTTACCTAATATTTCAGGCAATCGCTGGCCTCAAATTGAAATATTATCACATTAAGACAGAAGTGATTCTACAATAACGTTATTGCTCGTCGGTGTTCTTTTGCTGCTGCGGGATTCTTTTGTTGCCATAGTGAATCGTTGTATCAGGCCGGTGCATCGCAGCCAGAGGCACACATGCTTGGCTCGCTGTGCTAACTCAAATCAGCTGTTTTGAATCAGAAACTCGACATTTCAAGATTCATGGACGCACTCGGGGGTTCTGCTGAGTCTCCTTTCTCAAATGGCCTCCCTGGAAACTGAAAAATTGAACTTTGAAGAAGTTTTTAATCACAAGCCGAGTACATTTGCAAAGCTGACGAGCCAACAACACTGCCCATGCAAATCTGACACTTGACGAGGCTTAAAATTATCACGAAGCTCATGGCTCAAGCTGCGGCATCAGAGGAGGAGGAAACCAGTCGGACTTGAGGGAGGAAAATAAGTTTAATTGCTTCCTCATATGCTGCAAAAAACACACAAACAAACGTGGGGACACATCAGCACTTCCAGCAGGTCAGCAGGTGGTCGTTCAGCGCTGGGAACCTGCTGCACAATCGAAAACAACTGTAACATCCAAACTGTGTGAGTGACAGGATCAAGCTGTATCTGAAGATGTTTTTCCATAGAACAAGTGGGATTGTTGTTTTATATTAATATATGAATGTAAAAAAAAAAGAAAGAAGCATAATATGGACAAGTCATTTATGAGTTTTAAATTAAAACTGTTTAAAATACAAATTATTATACTTAGATTTTTAATGACATTTCTTCAAAACTTACATACAAAATTAAAATTTGCACCAACTTGTTTTATCGATTATTATTTTTGATCTGCTTCTTCAGGTTCAAGTCGTTTCAAGTTTCCATATAAATTCCATCCCATAATATTGAGATTTCAGCAGGGATCGGCTGATGAAAGCTTTCATTTCCAGGAGGGAAGCGGGAGATTTTATGTTTCTGACGATTTGTGCGCTGGGGTTTTGGTGCAGTTTGCTGAGTAATCGGAAAGCTGCAACATCCTTGCAGATGGTTCAGCACATTGAATTGTGTGTGTGTGTGTGTGTGTGTGTGTGTGTCCACTCACTCATTCTCCACAGATATCTGAGGATATTCTGAATTCACTTCTTTTTACACATGCTTTCACAACACAAAATTTGATTTTTATTTATTTATTTTAAAAAAAAAAAGAAAAAAAAAAAGAAGAACATGAGTTTGCCTTTATTCCACCAGAATGTCTGGAATCTTTGTCTCTATCTTCTTTCAAACTCAAAACGCCCTCCTGCACCACAAACAGATGCACAGGGAAAAGACGAAGGCTCTTGTTCGCGCCGTTGCGCACACATAAAGAACACATTCACATACACGAAGGCACAGGAAGAGCAGGAGCGGCGTGATGGCATCAAAGCAAAAGTTCCCATCCTTGAAGTTCCTCCGATGCCAACAGTACCATCTGTTGCCATCTTAAGATAGCTCTTCTCACACGACACAGGCGTGACAACACTTATCCTGGACTTTGCTTCCACACATATGGCCCTATGATGAAGAATATAAAGAGAAGTTTGGCACTGTCTATATAAATGTCTGTCTTTCTCCTGTCTTTTCTCTCACCCATGAATGCCATCAAGATCTGACTTTATAAATATTAATTTTATGGAGGCCAAATAAAAATACTAAATTTTATTTCATTGCTCAAGATGGACAGAGTATGTGGATGAGCATTGTCATACAAAACTGGAAATTGCACTCAGTTGCAACCAAAGGCTGCTTTGCATTGAGGTTCCCCCCCTGACAGCTGGTACAGGTGGCAAGTACTATCAAACAAAGGGCAGATATTGATACAATAAGTCATACCCTGACCCCCTACCCCCCTCCCAAAAAAAATAAAATAAAATAAAATATATGAGAACTCAAAAAGCCGCGTTTTCTAAGAATATTTCAATGATGATACAACTGTAGTAGTTCCTTGTAGTACTTTTTTTTTTTTTTTTAAGAGATGGACCTAATAATTTAGTTAAATGAAATAAATACATGATTGAATAAGTGACTACAAGAATGATCTATCAGCAGTCTTAGCCAGGCTATTTTAATTTACTTGCGGGTTTCAATTCAACTGAGATAGCAAAGATTTGGACAAGGCTTTGGAAAAGGTGAGAGTGGAGATCAGAAAAAAATCTTTTAATGTGTTATTTTTTTGGGCACATTTGGTGTGTGGTGACACACAAACTGTTTTGTTTTATGTTTTGGGTTTTTTTTTTGTATTCAGCAGGAGAGTGAAGAAAAATTCTGCAACTAAATATGCAAATCATTTAAAGTATTTTTTTCTTTCATTTTTCATTTTTCAGTGACGACTTTACACATAAAAAGAGCGTAGAACAGAGAACAGAGAAGGTCAGACGATGGCGGCTGCACAGTGGAAGCACTCTTTAGGATGTAGGAATCCTATAGGATTCTGAGAAATCCACATGTGGAGGTAAAACATGGGCCTGATTGTGGCACCAGCGTGATACCTTCACCCACAAACAGCCAGCCCTCAACGCGCTCATGTCTTCCCTCGTGCAGCCGCCCCCTCCCTCCCCCCTGTTTCCCTCTGATCTCCACGCAGAGGGCCTTAGGGGGTTAATTAACAGGCTCAGATAATGCCACACTAATGAAAACAAGACCACTGTTTCTCTCCCTCTTATTCCTTCCTCTTTTATTTTGCCTCCTTTTTTTATTTTTTCCCTGCCATCCCCTCATCTATTTTTATTCTTGAATGGCTTCGGCATGGCAATCCAACATGTGCACTTCACAAGGACAAACCATTGTGCCTGGATAGCGTTCAATTAATTACCGTTGCCGTAATTAAGCAGATGGTCGCGGTTAAGTTTTACATTTTTTTCAAATATTTTATTCTTAAAAAAAAAAAATAAAAACGTTAATGGCAGGTAAGTAATGTGATGCACAATAGGAGGGGGCAACATACGATATGAAAAGGACACCCTGCTGGTAAGATCAAATAATTTGTGTGGCTGCTTTACATTATTATTCATCTTTTTACGGATGATGTCACTAAAAACAGAGCAATGCGATGCAGGTGAGATCCACATCAACTGGATTCAAAGGCCTGCTCGGCTTTTCTTTTTTTTTTTTTTTTTTTCAATGCTGTTGTTCCCGAGTCGCTCCTCATTTATATGCCATTAGTGGCAAAATCAAATCAGCTAAAGTCAATATGCATTTCAATTATCAAAGTCGTGGGTTTTCACAGAAACGCATGTTTCTCCAAATCAGCGGGAGTAGAACTGACAATCAACTTTTGGGTCTGTCCCAGGGCAAGCATGCGGTCCAGCTCACCAGATCACCATCAGCTGTGACCTCTTGCTCCACTGTTTGGACAGTTTGCTGGGTTTCATGGCAGATTAGCCCAGCCATGAAAAAAAAAAAAAAAAGGCTACCCTAAAATCTGACGACTGATGATTAAAATAAATATATTTTTAAAATTACTCAAAAAAAAAATATTGTTTCCTAATTGAGAACAAAACACCAAGAAATGAAAAACTCTCCTCGGCGAACTGAAATAGCGACATTTAAACGTGAACAGAATATTTAGTGATATATCCGCAAACGTTCTGCTTTACGTTCACCCTGGGCAAAAGAAACAATGAGGATCTAAACGCACACCCGATCCCTGAGCCAAAGCTTACGAGAGTCACTGAACTAAAAGTGTCCATCGAATAGAAGGAAGCGAAGCAAATGTTGAAATGTGGAAAGCAACGCAACGGCAACTCAATTTTCTATTGACACAAATTGGAAATAATATGGAAAAACTACAGTTTTTAAAATATTTTCTTTACCATTCATTGACTTGGAACAGCGAGAATGGCACCCCAGCCAGTGACACAGTAGGCCAGTTATGGGATTACACAACTTTGGCTGCCAGTACGTCATTCTCTATGCCAGTCTGGTCCCTGGCTGATCCTTGCTACTGTCCACTATCACAGTCCCACTGCCAAGACACTCGTGGGCTGCAGACAAGAGGTGCAGATGCTGGTGTGTGAATTGTCGCTGTAAAGCCAGAAAAGTTCTCATGAGAGCATGTCGGTAACCAAAGTCCTTATGCAGGCTTACCAGGCTAACCAGGTTTGCTGTCCCAATGGTATTGTTTCCGACACATATCTATTGAGTGTATATTTGAGTGTTTGAGTCTTTGGATTGATTTTGAGATTTAAAAAAAAAATACTTTGTGACTGCAAATAGTCATTTACCAAGCATACATCCATTCATCTTCTATTCTGGGTCTGCTGGAGTCTAGTCCAGCTGTAGCAGGAGTGAAGGCAGGGTGACACCTTGGACAAGTCGCCAGTTCATTGCAGGGACGCATAGAAAGACATTCACCCATTCTCTCTCTCTCTCTCTCTCTCTCTCTCTCTCTCTCTCTCTCTCTCTCTCACACACACACACACAGATAATTTAGAGTTCCCAATTTGCCCCACATGCTTGTTTTTGGAGTGTGGGAGGAAGCCGGAGAACCCGCAGAGACCCGCAGAGAACCCACGCAAACACAGGGAGAACATGCTAATTCCACGCAGAAAGGCTCCAGGTCAAGGTAAAACAATGTGAATTCATTGAATGGAAGCTGTTGTCCAGCTTGTATTGTTGCTCTGTCCAGTTTGAATGGGTTTTGAATTACATGCCGGCACACATGGATTAATTGGTGGCAACTTTTCACTATTCACAGAGGTCATTTATATGTATCTATGGATGTATGAATCTGTTTGCGTACGTGTGTGTGTGTGTGTGTGTGTGTGTGTTTTCTTCCATATAAAGTTAGCCCCTCTCAGTTCTCCAGCGAAAGTCAGATTTAATTCTTAGTCGTAACTCCAGTTTATACAACCAATCCAAACTTTCTCCAAGCCCTTCCAGTTTTAACCCCAGTGTCTCTTTTACCTAAACATCTACCCAGAGATAAAAAAAAAAGAGAGAGAGAGGGAGAGAGAGAGAGAGAGGGAGAAAGCTCGATTCGTATTTATTTTTTCAATCCCGTGGAGATGAACAGAGGGAAGCAGGAAATGGGAATAAAGAAACGACTTGAGTTGTTTGGGGGCATAACTCTCTTTTCCTCTAAGTGTAAAATAGGATGGGATATTCTGCCTCTCGGACTTAACGTAATGTAAGAGAGTGTGAAATTAAACTGCACACGAATAAAAGGGACCCTTCATTGTGTGCCGCCGACTGGCTTATCTGTAAATTCAGACAACTGGAACATCCAAAGCCTCCAAACTTGTAGCAATCCCTTTTGTGCGGCTCCAGAGCAAACAATGTAATATCAGAAAGCCGGAGAGGCTCCAAATCCTGTGTCAGATTGCCAAACACTGGCTGCCGCTGCGCACCCTTCATTGCCTCATTGCATCTTGGTATTATATGGTGCGCGCGTGTGTGTGTGTGTGTGTGTGTGTGTGCGTGTGTGAGTGAGAGAGAGAGAGAGAGTGAGAGAGAGAGACAGAGAGTACTATGCTTGTGTCCATTTGTGCAGGCTGATGATTCTCTCTCTCCATCTCCCAACATGCAGCAGTTGAATCGTTGTCTTAGACGTCTGGACTCTAACTGATTACTTTTTTCTGAGCTTTTTTTTTTAGCTTTTTTTTTTTTTTTAACACATTAGTTAATTGCATTTGGACGTACTTTGATTTAAAAAAGAGGAAACACACATAAGGAGAAAAGAGAATGACGACCAGTTCGCTGTTCCTAATAAGCTAAAGCACGCAGCTAGGACTTAAACTATCTGCCCCCGCCTCATCTTTCCTCCCTCCTTCTCCATGTTGTTTTGTTCTCTCTGTCCGTCTGTCTGACTGAGTGAGTGAGCGAGTGAGCGAGTGAGTGAGTGAGCGAGCGAGCGAGCGAGCGAGCTGAGTGAAGTGGGTTATGATGCCGGTGTAATCGGCATCCTTCAAAGAAACGGCTGGTGCTATTAAGGGCCATTGTGTTTGCTGCAGTGATGATCAGATTCAATCTAGGGAGAACATTTTGTGCGGGGTTGGAGTGTGTGTGGTGGTGGCGGCGGTGGTGGTGGTGGGGGGGGTTGGGGGAGAGAACGGAAGAGACAAATACCTTGCGTCGTTTTCGCTCCGCTATTGTGTTCAAGGGAACGAGATGCATGCCCGCTCCTCAGCAGATGCATATCGACACAGGGAGCCGCGGAAGTTTACTTCAGATGGATCTTTACGAGCTCGGCGAATGTGCGCAGTATTAGGAGTATTAAGTGTTGGGAAATGTA
Source organism: Nelusetta ayraudi (assembly GCF_046127955.1). Classification (NCBI taxonomy): domain Eukaryota; kingdom Metazoa; phylum Chordata; class Actinopteri; order Tetraodontiformes; family Monacanthidae; genus Nelusetta; species Nelusetta ayraudi. The sequence goes on along the minus strand of NW_027466314.1, from coordinate 137,714 downwards.
CTGAGGATATATTTGTTTCAATGAGGCGTTTGGTTGAGCCGCAGGAGCGGCGAAGATGAAGACATCCCTTTTACTTTCTTCTTTGTCCTCAGCCTTACCCTCGGCTGAGAGCCACAGTTTCTCTTCCAGGTTGTTAACACGCTGCAGTGAGGGCCACTGCGAGCACAAGAGGTCGACCTTTGGCCAGCAAGCTTCCACTGATAAATGGATCTAC
>NW_027466314.1:35000-132500 GCF_046127955.1 Nelusetta ayraudi | reverse complement strand
GTCTTGTCCACACTAATAATAGGTATCGGTATGATTTTCTCTGTGGTTTGGCCTTTTCGTCACATGCAAACCAGTCTGTGTTGTTTTTCCAAACTGGGAATGTCTGGAGTTACTGTTTCGAGTGAAGATTTTCAGAAAACTAACTACTACTTTGTGCGTACAGGATTTATTTAGGTGGGCTGTTACATTTATATGATATAGCTACTCTCTTGGTTGAGAATGCCAGGTGTCACGTGGCCCTTTTCTGTGTTCTATTGAATCATATTCCAGTATAATATTTGATTGACTTGGCTTCGTTCTCAGTTCATGTATAATTCCTCCTTGTGCCACTTTTGTGTCTGTGTAGTCGAAACATTTTCCACTTCTGCTGAAACTGGCCGCGTTGCGTTGCATTTTTTAACACTCTCATTGAAGACCGACCAGTTGCAGACATGGATTAAAGAGTTCACAGAAATAAGGAAATGGTTCAGCGACACCATCACCTCAGACGCACACCTGGGATTCTATCCTCTTACGAGCGGGACCAGTTTGGGAGCGGGAGCCACGGCTTGACGGGGCTGACCGGCTGATAAAGACACATCACCCAACACATCGGAGGATGTCGCTCTGTGGAAGATTTGGAGATCACAGCCGAAACTGTCATGTTGAAAAAATATGGTCCTTCGAGCAGTTTGGTAAAATAAATCCTAAATAAAACCTCACATAAGAGAGCGTGAAACTATGCTACCCATTTCTACTTTTATTCTTATTAGCAAAGTTATATGGCCACCCATTGCTTTGACATGCGCTTGACATCACTCGACATTTTGCATGTGCAGTTGCCTGTGTATGGGGTTATTCAAAAATACCATTGACACAAAATGTATTTAAAAAAATATTTTTTTTTTAAATCCCCAAGCATGTGTGATGAAGGACCAAGTATTTTGGGTAATTTCCTATTTTTTTCCTCGTGTGAATGTGTGTCAGCATGTGTCTCTGTGGTGACCTATAACAAGTATGAAAAGGTCGGTGGGAGAAAAACAAATGTTAAAAGTTTTCAGACTTTACATGCTTTTGCTCACTGTGCTGTGCAGTTTTTTGACTAAACCATGTAAATGACTGCAGTTTCATCATCTGATTCAGAGGAGACATTTTCTTGCTTCAGCTCCAGTGAATGGCATTTGTTACGACTCCTTAACTTGTACTCTTTGTCCATCCCCGGGAATCATACACTGTTCCCCCACCCGCCCAAGTCCCCCTATATAATCCCAATATAATCCAAGCCATTGTCTCCACGCTTTTTGATCTCCGTCAAGCTACTTATTGCAACAGCACCGCAGTTCAGTTTTAATCACTGGTGCTTGGAGGGGAAAAAATAAATCTGTTTAAAATTACCAATGCATTTCAGTATGCAGTGAATAGTGTAGAATGCAATCCAAGCGCAAACATGTAGAATGAAAAGGTTTGCTTCCAAACTTCAAATTGACAGTATGCAACTTTCTATTTGATCATTGTGTATAACTGAACACTCACTGCACTCATTATTTTAGGATATGTATCAAGTATGTATGGGGCATTTTTCTTTGTTATATTTTTTTAAATAATGTTTATGTATTTTACTTTGTTATATTTTGTTTTGGCTTTCTTTCTGCAATAAAAACTCAAACAAAAAATTCTTAACCCCACTTTGGTCAACCAGGGAGTTCCATAAATCAACATAAACTCACCAGAAACCAAAAATCTCAATCAACTAAGGCGTTTTAAACATGTGTAAACCTCAACTTGGTTAGTGCTATTCTGGAAATCTTTAAAATGGGTTGAAATAATTCAAAACTAAGCTGCTAATATAGGGACTTAATACTTAGGGCTAATAGGGGCATAACACTTCATAATTCAAAGGTTTTTCTTTTGTTTGTTGTTGTATTTTTTTTTTTTTTCAGCTTATCGATTACAACAAATCCAAGCATCCTATGGAAAGATTGAGTCTTTTCACTGAGTCAACCTGCAGAGACAGCTTCCGGACTATAATATGCAAACTAAGCTAAATTGATGACGTGATCTAAAATTAATCATTAAATTATTTCATCCTTAGAGGATTTGTCCCTCTATGGTTGATGCCATCTGAAAACACATTACTGTATATAATTTACTTTAATAAACAAATAAAAGGAAAACTACATACACAAGGTGAGTATAAGAATGACCAAATGTTGAATGATGTTTTTTTTTTTTTTTACATGCCAAACTGTATTTTAAATAATTGTATTTGTGATATATACAAAATACTAAAAAAAAAAAAAAAAAAAAAAAAAAACCAAAGGTTTCAGATTGGAGGGTTTGAAGCAAATTGTGAATGCAAATCAAAGGGAAATTACAGGGGGGGAAATGCAGTGAAAGGCCTAAAACAGAGGGAGGGGGACCAAAGGAGCTTGCAGCTGAATTTGAAATGTTGTCCCCAGGATGAGCGCTTTTTACTGTTAATGGAGAAATAGAGTGCGTGGCATATTTAATGGGTTTTGTTTTTATTGTACAGCACTGAATAATTAACTGGGAAGTGGCGTGTCACATAGATTTATCTTTTAATTAAAATAACGTGTTTCACGCATATTTGAGTGGTCGTCCAAATAAATGCAATATCCAAATTTATGTTTTGTTTATCTTCATGTTAATTATCTGGAGATTGTTCACTGTAAGGCCTCTCATATTCCCTCTCTCAGTGCTTCCTTGTCTCACTCACTCGCCCTCCTTCGTGTAGTCATATAGCCAGTCAGGTTTTGCTAATTTATACATAATTGGAAGTTCATTGCAAAGGTGCATGGTATGGAACCATCTTACTGTTAAAGACAGTTTTGCAGTTTACCCAAATATTTTTTTGTTTGTGTTCTCTCTTCTCATTTGGGAGAGGAGGAAATCACAAGACGCCTATTAAAGATCATGTGTTGTAAAAGATACTTCACGATAATGTTTTGGCAACCCAATATCATTTAAGCAATGGTATACATAAACAAACAGTTTAGGTAATATCCTGCCACCTTTATCCATAAAAAAAAAAAAGAAAAAAAGAAGAGGTGTACTCTGTATATCACTGCTCTCAAACTACTAGTAAGTTTTCAGTCATAAGTCACAACATAACATACCAGGTCGCTTGACTCACTCGAATGGATAGAGTTTAAGGAAACCTGAAACATCGGACTAATTTTTCTTTTTCTAAAATGAAGACTTATTTATATTCTGGACATCGATGCGTAATGCACAGAAACCCTGTGTATATATACAACTTTTTGGGAATAGTATTGTTCTGTAACTGTTGGATTCAGAGCAAAACAACTTTCTAGAGCCCTGTGCAAGCCCAGAAAGAAATGAAGCAGCTGAGCCTGTCTCCATTTTCCCTTTGTACACAGGCAAACCGCATGGCTGAATAAACGAACATCCAGTAAAGCGCTGTGGGCTACGCACAACACACAAACTTCCTGTAATTAAACAAGAATCCCAACCAGCCGTCCTGCGAGTCAGCCTTGTTGGATATTATAAAGGGAAATGCAGCAGGATCCTGGATCTAATGATGTTAGATTTTGAAAAATAAGATGCAACATGTAGGATCAGTGTGGATTTTCTGGGAGAAGATGTGCAAGCTATTGCCTTAACATTGGAAATGCTAAAGATCAGCACGAACACATAGAAAAAAACAACACAAAAATTCATTTTGGATCATGTTTAACCATGCACATTTAAAGTGCTGGCTGCTCGCTTTTGTTCATGTCTCCAAATGTTATTTTAATGCATATCTTGACTTGAACCTTTTAATGGTGTCAAATGACATTAAAATCATTGATCAAGATAGTTCTCTTAAAGGTCCAATGTGTCAAATTTGGCTTGATTAATGATTTTTATATTTGTAAAAGCAAAGCTTAACATTCAGCCCATAAATACAGAAACTAACGTGTACACCCACAATACAAAAAAAGTCATTTGGATTTCCTACCCTTAGAAATATTGTTATATGTACATAAGAATACACATAGAGCATGAGTCTTGTTAGTTAGTTAGTTGACATCTTGCGCTGCCATTTTTCTAAGGAAGCCTGGTGTGGACAATGCAGCTGTGCCAGCTATCCAGGTTTGTGCTCGCAGGCCGCTGTAGTTCACTGGCAAGTTTGTGAGCGGGTGGGTATGCAGTCCCTAAGGGGACCAAGTCAAAGAGTGCTGCAATTTAAAATGTAACCACTTGATGTCGCTATTTCTTCTTAAGAATCTCCAAATATTACACACTTAACCTTTAACCTCAGGTTAGGTTCATACTTTTGTGTTTAAAAAAGAAAGAACTTGTCCACTGTCATTGACGTGTCAGTAAACGCACCATGACTACTTCTACAGGTCATGACCTTAGGCAGAATTCTCAAAGGAGACTGCAGGAGACCAGTGAGAAATTTAAAGAGCAAACTTCGGAGAGGCTCTCACTGTCCATGGGCGCAAAAATAAATCTGTTGGCCACAAGTGTAGCGCGCGCAGGATACACTCAGACATTTCCTAGACAGCATCTCTCTCAAGATAAGACCATCAAAAGGCTGAGTGGTCCTGCAAATGGAATCATCTGCACCATGATGCTGATCTAATACACTGCCTTTGTGTATATCACAGCACGTGCGCGCGCGAGAGAGAGTGTGTGTGTGTGTGTGTGTGTGTGTGTGCGTGAGTGCGTGTGTGCGTCTGCTCGCGTTCAATCTCACTGCGGCGTTGTTTCATTTGTCTGGATGACTGTCAGCACAAGCGCCTCCGTTATCCTGCTGACGTCTCCATTACTGCTGTCTGAGGTGGGACTTTCGTCCTGTTGGCTGTCACTCCGCCGTCACACGCACGCACGCACGCACACACACACACGCGGAGCGCGGGGAAGCAAAATAAAAGGCGAGACTCAGTGGAACACGTAGCGCAGCTCAACAGGCACGAACAAAGGGAAGAACAGTCCACGGGCGAAAGACAGAAACATCATCGGGAGCTTTTGTCCGTCCAGTGGTACATCGCACTCTCCTCGACAAACGGCCCCTCAAGCTGCGGACATGCTCACGCTTTGCCGTCAGAGAGAGTTACACAGCCGATCACTCCTGTTCAAAGACAAAGGGCCGCCATCACCTCAGGCCTGGCGGCGGCGGTCCCGTGTTTCCAACCCCTTCCTTTACCTGTTTCCTGTCCACTCAGCCAGAGGTCAAGAGAGGTCAACATGAGGTAACCAGATTGCATGAAAACACGAAACCAGAGCCGAACGGCCATTTCAGTGCAACCTTTGAAGACTCCACAGTCAGTGTTGACTTTAAAGGGGTAATACATGACGTAAGGTAATAACACAAGTCCACCCATAAGCTCCAACTGGTCCAGAACACTGTTGCGCGTATCATCAGCAGGACATCCTCCATGAGTCACGTCACACCTGTTCTCCGGCAACTCCACTGTCTTCCAACCAAACATTGCATTGACAATACAATTCTACTCCACTCTTTCAAGGCCAACTATAACCTCTCCGCTCCACCGTAGCTCTCTGACCTCCTCCACATCAACACTCCTGCCTCCAGCCTGTCCGTCCACCATGGGGCCCAGGAGCCTTCGGCCGCTGTGGCCCCTCGCCTCTGGAACCCCCTCCCTCCTGACACCAGGGACATGGACTCACCGCCCATGTTCAAAGCTCACAGGAAAAGCCACCTTTTAAAACTGATCAAACAATCACTGTGATTGTCACTGTTCATGGTGCTGATATGTCTTTCCTGTCTTTTGAAATCTTTTTCTGTGCGGCGACCTTGAGTGTCCTGAAAGGCACCTTTAAATAAAATGTATTATTATTTATTACTATTATTCACTCATGCATCCAAATGTTTAAAACTAATATTTCAATACTATTATAATTAATGTATGAAATGCTTGCAAATGATATGAATTTAAGAAGGCAAGAACAAGTAAAGAGAATAGTTGTATTTTGAAAAATTTAATTTTTTTTTATATTTTGATGATATATAACGTCAACTTTGCAAGTTTCTCAAGCTGCAGAGCGTTTGCTAAAACTGGTTCCAGGGAAGTGTGTGAACTCAGGAAGCAGCGTGAACTTTTGACCCCAGCAACACTGTTAAACCAGCTGGCCAGTGGACAGCTACTGGACATATTTTTCAGCTATACTATCAGCGCTGAGCTGGATTTTTTTCCTGCCCACTGGCTGACCATCCACTGGGGAAAAACCCTGCTGTGCCAGATGGCCAGCCCCTGCTGCTGTAACCGTATAGTCGGTTTTAAATGAAAATTGCCCAAATTGCCTCCAAAACAGGAGCGCTCATATCTTGTCCTTTCAGCTGTATCTGGAATGTGCTGATCCAAAACTGACTTTTTTTTTTTTGGTCTTCTGTTGAGACACAACTTTATTAAATTGCCATAAATCAACACTTGCATTGTATAAGAAAAGAAGAAAAAAAGCCGTAGCATCCATGAAGACATGGCGTTATAGTATATGAGTAACACTACAGCAAGCCACAATAGGGTGGGGAAGATAGCCAGGTTACATTTTCAAGGAGCAGTTTTGTGTTACAGCTTCATTACTCATTGGTCTAAATATACATTTTCTTCCTTGTGATATCACCATTTTGCCTTGCTCACCAGTCCCACACGCCAATCGCACCACAAAGACAAACATAACGTCTCGTGCAGGAGGCAAGGCACATGTGCATGGCGCCTGTGCTTCCCCTTTCACAATTAACAACTTTCCTTTTGTATTTCACGTCCATTAGCAAAGCCCCGAGCACTGCTCGGGAAATGGCCATTATCGCACACAGAAATAGGAACATAAATTTGCTGTTAATGAAAATGTCAATTAGTGGTCCACCGCGTTAGGTTTGTAAGAAGGGGGTTGATTGTGCAACCATTGTGAATTAAGCATCCGCACACTCGCCAGGGTGCTGCGGCATCCAAATATACATCCAGACACCTCGGAGACATACGCCAAGACATCTAGACATCTCGGCGGCATTCCCTCACTTTGCTACAACATTCTATACGTCCAGATGTGTCAGTCTGATGCTAGCAGATGTCTGCAGCCAGTTTTCCTTATGGTCATTTGGTTTATAGTCAGCATTAACACGTGACAACATGTTACCATGTTGTTTTGCGCCCTCCTGAGCCAGCCACAACAAAATTTTGTTGTGCTGTGTACCTGTCTGGTATTCTAGTTTGAATGACAATAAAGGTATCTTGAATCTTGAATCTTGACTCGCAATGAGATTAAATAAAAAAGCCTTTTGTTCGGTCCATTTCGCTGTCGTCAGGTCCTAAAACCGATTCAAACTGTGGTGATGGTTGAAGCAAACAACCACACCAGTGGTCCTCAATGGGTAGGAATTGCTTTACATTAATATGGACACCCCCGTGACCCTGAATAGGAATAAGCGGGTATAGAAGATGAATGAATGAATGAATCATATGGACGCAAAAAGGAAACAGAATTTTAAGCCAAATCAAGTTAAGTCAAAGTTTATTTATAGAGCACTTTTAACACGACTTTTCAGACGAACAAAGTGCTGCACAGTTAAAAAACAAAAGGCATAATCATGCAAAAATACACATGAATACAGTAACAATAAAGTAGAAACATACAACTCAAAATGCTTAATTAATTAATTGCAATTAACTGTACAAAATCAGAGATTCATTTTTATTAAAAAAAAATATGTATACATATATATACATATATATATATATATATATATATATATATATATATGAGATTATTATCATTATTAGTATTGGTATTTGTATTGGAATTAGTTTTTTACAAAATGGCAATTCTAGTTCCCCTTGTTTCATTCTTAAGCTGTTCTCTGGCCTCTGGAACCGCAAGGTTTGACGAGTTGTTTTGATATTTTTATTCACACATTTGGATCATTAATCAAATGGCGCCATGGAGGGAGGGCAAGCAGAGGGGGGATGGATGTGATCCATATAGCGTATCTTCTTCAGGGCTTGTGTGTGCGTGTGCGTGTGCGTGTGTGTGTGTGTGTGTGTGTGTGTGTGTGTGTGTGTGTGTCTGTACGTGCGTGTGCGTGCGTGCGCAAGATCAATCTAAAAGTCCTCTGCAACAGCCACTTCAGACCCTGGGCGCAGTTACAAAAAAATGATTACCATTACACTTCCACCCTCCCCACACCTCCCCTCTCACTCTCAACAGAGGATGAGGGGAAATAAATGTTACCACGCAAACACACGCACCCACCTACACACACACACACACACACACACACACACACACACACACTCTCTCTCTCTCTCTCCCTCTCCCTCACGCACACACAAATGTACCGTCGGCTACGGTGCTAGAAATGACAGAAATAAAAAAGACGGATTTCCACCTAAACGTCAATATGAGAGGGATGCATTAAAAGTGCATTTGAAATTCTTAGCAGCGTTCCACTTCATTTCTGGAAGTCTGGGTCTTGCACCCTTAAAAGCAGGGGGAAATAAATCAAGTTGTTGCTTATGCCGAGACCCCTATAAAAATAAATAGATGAATGCCGGTCACCTCAGAACCATTTTTAAAACGTCCCCCTGGCTGCACTGTATCCATAATTATGATTTTGATTGCCTATGACCACATCCTCCAAGATCAAATGTGAAGCAGGAATAAGAGCAGTGCGGATGAAGGGAGTCATTTGTCGTCCGCTGGCACGATGGCTGGGCTGTGTGAGACAAAAGCAGGCCTGATACCTAAAGGCTTCTGAATGTGCTTCAGCGGTACACCGGCAGGGTTGTAAAGGGACTATTTCAAAGGGGGAGTTTGAGACAATAAAAGTGAGCTATCACTGTGTACGTTGCACAAACTCAAATTTAAAATGTTTATGATAAAATAGCCGCTTGGTTTAATGGTTTAATTTAGGTGGGAATGTCTTCTAAATACAGTAAGAGAAGAGCTTGAAAAAAGTGGTAGCGAGTAAGTAATATTTCAATATTTAAGGAGTGTATACTCAGAGGGTTCTCTCTGAACAGGGACTTGTCTCCAGCAACTGTGATGGTTTACATATAGTCCACACTGCAGGACTAAACGACCATGAAAACCTCGGAAAAACTACACTTTAGTATCTTTGCACGTCTCATCTGTCGATCATTCATCCATCAACATCATCGTCATGAAAGTGTTTGTTGTCACTTTGAAATATTCAATATTGGTGTTTCACTGCCGTAAGCTCTTGACTGAACATCTGCTCTCTTGAATGCCCACGCCCTCACCGCCACTTGCCCAAACCCACTCGCGCAATAACGCTTGTGCATTTCCACTCGGCAAAACAAAACACTTGTCTTCACTTTGATGGCTGTCACTCCTCGATAGATTTTCAACTCCACTACTGAGCAGAATGCCGGAGTCGTGGTAGCAGGGGCTGCTTATGCGTCAAACCTCTTCTCCCTCCTTCTGTCTTACTTGTTTATCTCCTGATGCTGTTGCTGAAGCCGCACTCAGGGCAACGCACAGCAATGAGCGGAGATGCCGGGGACATCTGTTGTTTAAAGAAGGGATAGCGCAGTCAAAACTGAAAGTTCACCCGATCACACCTGACTGTCATGTCGATGGAGAGTCTGGTGACATTTTGAGGCTGAGCCGGAGGTAGCATAGATTAAAATGTGGAGCTTCTCTTTGGTAGTGACCAGGATGGATGGGAGCAGGTTAGACGGTCTGGAGAAGCCAGACTGAGAGGGTTTGGACATGGACAGAAGAGGGACATGAGGGATATGCTAGTAGAAATTGGGACTAGCAGGCCTAGAGGAGGTGTATGGATGTAACATAAAGTGTGTTGGTGTGCAATGGGATTATGAAGAGGACGGGAAGAGGCCAAAGGAACAGAATAGATCTCATGCAAACTTTTAACCGAGCGATCTGATGCCCAGGTCACAAAAATTGGAAAATGCCAAAGCTAATAGCGCCTGGTTCCCTAGGGTTCTCACTGTCGCACCCCCAGTGTAAACAACAACAACCACACACACACAAACACACGCGCACCCAATGGCAAAACAAGAGATCACCTTCAAGTGCAGTGGCGCGTCAAGCTGAGCCTTCAGCGGCTGTTAGCGCGACGCTCAGCTGATCAGCAGCCCGCCTGACAACTTCATTCACCCGGCATCTGCTAGCTGTCAATCACGCGCGCGGGAGTGGCACACGCATCTATGTGTGCGTGTGTGTATCCTGAGGCTATTGATGAAACTGTCGGGGACAGGATGAGACGTGTCAATCACGCCTCTTTATCTCTCTTTCTGTCTGTTGCTCTTTTATCGCATCCACCCCTCTGTCCATCTCACACTCCGAGAGTGTCCTTGATCGCTCCGTGTTACCATTAGCATTAGCAACTCCCGCACATAGTAATATCCCTGCACATCGCTCACTGACCACATCTGACTGGACTTGCTACACTGACGGCAGAAAGAGTCGTGGATATCAAATTCCAAATCATATGAGTCAGGTAAGGAAGTTGGATAATTATTCATTGTAAATGTGTTATCTGACATTCATAAATATGGTCAACCTTATCTGTTTACACTCTTCAGAGCATCTTTGAATGAAATTGTCTGAAATAGAATGGCAGAACGGACACGTGCGCTGAAAATATATGAAAAACATTGTGCATCTGCACTTTTGAAAAGGCTTTTCCCTGATGAATTAGTAAACTTGTAAAGCACACTTTTGCCCTATCTAGAGGTAAAACTGCTTCACACCACCGAAGAGGAAGATTGTTTTCTCTCGGCGTGGAGGTGATCAACCCGCAGCACTTAACTCTGGTTTGTGCTAGTCCAAATATCGAGGACACGAGGATTAATTAAAAGTCAATTAGCTGGCCGAGAACAATTTAGTAAGATTGTGAAATTATACACAGTCCCACCTCTTAATATTCTATGCCCTTTCATCTGCGGGGTGGTAAATGGACCTTTGCCTATGTATGTGAATGCAGTTTAAGTGTTGTTCTCTATGCAAATTTAATGAGCATTTTAGCTGCAGCTATTTAATGTGCACACCACAGCCTCATACATAATTGACGACTGTACAAATAATGCAGCGTGTTTATTTCAGTGGATATTAGTGCAAAAGTTAAAATAGGGGGGAGCAGGGGCACATATAATGCAGATGAGTTTGGAGATAGTCCTAAAGTTTTGCAGGGGCAGGGGATTTACCAGGCAGATATGTATAATGCATGTCTCATATGCTGTCTGTCTTTTAACACAACATAATCTTTACCAGCTACTGAGAAAAAAAAAAAACAACAACAAAAAACAAAACAAGACTTTAGGAAATGGACTGGACCGAAATATCAGTTTTATCCACTCTCACATATTTCATAACCCACACAAGGCCCCCATTTATCAAGCTAGTTTTGAGCGTTCCTATTTCTATTTCAACGTGGTGACGTCGCAGGAAGGCAATGCGTGTCTGAGGGCAACAAATACAGGAAGAGATCCCTGGAGAAACTTTGTTTGAACCTCACGATGTTTCCTGACCTGCAGACAGCAAGATGAATCTGGAAAACGTGCATTCACTTCTTTCCATTTTGTTTTGCCGCTTCTCCTGCACTTGTGGTCACGTGGGGTTTGCTGGAGCCGAACCCAGTCGCCTTTGGTGTGGGTACAACCTGGTCAATTGCAGGGCCACCTACTCCTATGGCCAACTTAGACTTACCTATTTGCCTCTCGTGCATGTGTTTGAGCAGGGAGGAAAGCCAGAGAACCCAGGGAGAATGCACACACACACACACACACACACACACACACACAGAAACACAGGGAGAACCTTCACACTGATCGGACCAGCAACCTTCGAGCTGTGAGGTGACAGCGTTAAAAGCTGCACCACCGTGTCACCCTTTATCTCACAAACAATTGAACAGAAAAGAGTTTCACAAATACAACAGCAGTAGGGAAATAGGAGGAGAGAAAGATCTGGAAAGACTGAAGACGAGCTGACCAGATTACGTCCTTGCACAAACCTGCGGCTGCTCTTCTGCAGAGTCAATTCTTGGCCCAGCGGCTTAATTCTTTCTTTCATTCTTTCTTTTTTTCGTTACTCGGGAGGAGCGTGGTCATCGCTGCACTTCACCGTTGCACCTTGCGCAAACGCCGGCCCGCAAGTTTATGGGAGCGAGACACATGCATGGCCTCCGCCGCAGATAATCCGATCCTGATAGCGCCGTGTTTGTGTCGGTCGGGGGAGACAGTTTATTGTCACCGTCCTCTGCCCTGACACATGCCCTCCTCTCTCCCACTGCCTCCCCGTCTGATTGTCTCATCACTCCTCGGCGCGGTGACTCCCACCTGACACCCAGACAGGCCTCATCCTCCCGCAAGCTGGATAATCAACATCCTGTCAGTAGGTTGTCAATATCCCCCTCGCGCAAAGTGGACAAGAACCCACACATGCAAGCGCACACAAACACGACCGCAGGTCACACACATCTGCTCACTGAGTAAACCAGAGGGAGGGAGGGAGGCCTCTGGTGCGGCACGTGACGCCGCAATGGCGACTTTATCGAGTTAGTCCATTTCCAACAAACCCCCCCCCCCCGAGTTTGTGGACAAATACCAGCTCTGGTAAACTTACAACAAAACTGCTGTGTTTGTCTTACAAGAGGTGTTATGACAGGTGACATGAGGGAACAACACACACAGGACGTGTTTACTGTGGTGTAAGCAGAGGGCTTCGCAAAGGTGCGCCATGGCTTAGTGGCACCGCGTCACAGCAGGAGGGTCAGTTCGCTGGCCTCTGTGTGTGTGTGTGTGTGTGTGTGTGTGTGTGTGTGTGTGTGTGTGTGTGCGTGTTTGCATGTTCTCAGTGAGTCTGCGAGGGCTCTCTGCTGGTACTCCAGCTTGCTCCCACAGCCCGGAGACATCAGGATGGCAACTGGAAATTGTCATTAGGTATGAATGTGGGTTTTTGTTGTTTTTGTTGTTGTTGTTGTTGTAGTTGTTTTTAACCCCTGCGATTAACTGGTAACAAGTTATCATTTGCACGATCGAAATAAAGATATCAATGAATCAACCAATCAATAATTTGTACAGATTGTAACCCTGCCTTCACCCCAAAACAGCTTGCATAGACTCCAGTGCCTCTGGCTGAAGGAGAAGCGGTGATGGAAGATGTTTAAATATCAACCTATCAACTACTAAAGTGCTCGCATGGTGCTTTTCTAGCTGACTGACTTCTCAAAGTTAATTTCCTTGTTTGCACAAAAAAATTAACATTCGTGGACAATTATGGATTTTTGCACTTGTGGCACTATATGAGCTACATGTAGTTACATTTGCTAAGTCAAGAATCCTAAAGTAAAAAAAAAAAAAAAGATCTTTTAACTTATTCTATTTGGTTCGAACAATAAACCAACACATGTTTTTCTTCTTTGCATCTGAAATAAAACACACAAGACTAAATACTCAACCAAAAAAAAAAAAAAAAAGCCCAATTGCAGTGTGTGATAAACCAGTGGTACATTGAAATCTGCTGAAAAACAAAGCAAAGCGGGATGATGTCTATAAGTTCCAAGTTATGGCAACAACAGCGTCGATCAAGCAAACAGGAAGAACTCACGCACTCAAAGATGACAAGATGTTGAGGTGCTCGGCCAAAAATGAAAATCAAAAAGAGTCTAAAGAGCCAGCGAAACTCGCTGTCCTTCCAAAAACTTTTTTATTCACTGGTCAACCGGTTTCGACAAAGAGTCTTCTTCAGTGTGTCAGCGCTGAAGACTGAAGAAAACTGAAGAAGTTGGTCTGTTGACCAGGGAGTGAAAAGATTTTGGAAGGACACCGAGTGTGGCTGGCTCCTGCCTCTATCTAACAACAGTGTAGAAACAGCTGTCCTTCTCGGTTCTGTTTTGTCAGATTTGGAAAATAGAGCCTGGTTGATCTGAACCAGACAGACAGTCTGTGTTTTATATGTCGGGGATTTCATTGTATTTACCTTTTGGTTACAGTGGAGCGGAAACAAACCTGATTCGAAACATTTTCAAACAATTCTGTTTTTTTTTGTGTATTTACACCGCACACAAACACAATAAGAACGCGGCCGCATATTAGCCCAGCATGTGTATACGCACTATTTACACGTGTGTTTGTGTGACAGTGAGCCATGGCGGTTGTGCTGCATGGCAGCGGTTCACAGCCGGGGCCACTTTGCGGTCCGTCCCCAGAGTGCTGTCAGCTGAACCCAGGCCCGTTGCGTTTGACTCTTCCACTGATCCAGCAATGACAGCATCCACCCGCAAAAACCTCTCCTCGTCGGAGGCGTCCCCGGCGCTCCCCTGGCGCCTGGTCACAGCCCTGCCCCAGGAACAGCAGCCCCCTGTAGGTGGGCACTCAGCTGGCTGTCAGCATCCGCAACATCCGCCATCAAGTTTCCATTCCGGAGGCACAGGCCCTGCCACTTCTGGCAGTGATCTCCGTCTGTTTTGATATTAGAGCAGCTTCTCTCTCACTGCGACACCCACACTGTGGCTCGGCTGTTGCCCTTGCAAGACTGGCACAAACACACAGGCTCTCAATACCAACTTGGGAGGCAGAGACAGGAAGATGACAGCCTTATCTAAAGTTTATACCGCCAGCCAATGTTTGAGCCCACAGGGAATCACGCCGTGACCTCAAGAAACTTCAGTCTAGACATCGGAGGTCGGTGTCAGTTGTTGGTTACTTCGCAGTCCTCCGTAGTCGAGAATCTCGGTAACTTGCTAACTGTTTGCGCCTCTTTTTAAGGAGGAGGCAAAACTAATTTAGAGAAAACCCACGATAAGGAATTAGTTTTCATGACTGCAAAAATGTGTGTAAAATTTGAGTTTATTGTTAAAGAGCCGACCAAGGTAAAGCAGTGCAGAGTATTTAACAAGTGTCCACATTTCAACATTGGGATTTTCACTTTTGCACATAAGTGTACACTTTTGATCAATGTTTTGAATGAAATGTTAAAACACCATTAAAATTTCAACTTTTAACAGTGACGCTATGATATTAATTAGTGTCAAACATAAATTCAGACAAGCTGTTAGATGAATATTGACTCAAGTAATCCAAACCTATGCATTGCAAAAAAAAGTGACATAAAGCTTAAACAAGTTGTTTATTTTCCCGAGCATGCTAAATTGAGAAAAACATGAAACATCAGTGAAATGTAGAAAACTGAGAGTCAAGCAATGAACACACCACATATAAGAATGCAGGCTATATGAACGCGCTCCAGTAGAATAATATAGGCTATTTGAGAACACTCCAGTAAATGTACATTGGGTCAGCAACACATTGTTTTTAAGTTCTCATTAACCAGGTTGCGCTAGATTCTAACACTTTGTCTAAAGAAAGAATACATTGAACGCAATATTATCTCTATAAATTCATACTCCATTGTATATAATAAAAATAAATAAATAAATAAAAACAAACACATTGTTTTCTAACCATATGAGCTCAATCTCAGGACGGATGCTGCAGCTTTTCTGTATTTAAAGTGTTTCTTGATTAATAGAAAAGTAACACAAAGAATGTAAAAAATAACAGCAGTGCTGTAAGAGGCAGCAGCAGTGTTGGGACCGATGGACGGGATTCTTCTTTTCCTGCTCCCACATTGAAACACCATCACGATCCTCATCATCAATGTCAATCGTGTCCACCGGGGACCTCTCCTGTTCAGCGGGAGGATGATGGTTCCTCTCCACGGAGAGACCGTCACCTGGGATTCGACTCTCCGCCGGCGCTTCTTACCACGTAATCATAAACACCATCCCTCTTCCACTGTGCAGTACTCCGCTGATCAACAGCGCTCTTTAGCCAAGCCTATGCCCGGCTTCTCTTAATAGAGCTTTGTGCTTTTTTGGGGGTTTAGTGATGCATCCCAGCTCAATTATCTCAAAACATTATGTATATGCATGCGTATTCTCTCTGTTCAGTATGATAGACTGTTAGAGTAGTGTTTTAATATGCAAACTACCTTGTCAACCAAGCTGGGATCGAGAGGCTACCAATTACTTGCCATCAGACAGTGGGAGATGATTATCTTGGTGAGGGACTTGGTTTATCCTCTGCAGCGAGGAAGTTGCCTATTGATTGGCCATCAGGGAGCTAATAACACAAGGTTATCTACACATGGCATGAGACAGTCTCTCTTCCTAATACAGCAGCCCTATCTCAATTTAATATGTCCTTATAGCACTGAGCCCTGTGAGCGAGCGTAGGGTGTGCCTTCCACAGCCTAGCAGAGGTCATACTGCCATAAAAAAACAAGTACAAGGGACACAGTAAGGCTGTGTACTTCACGTGCTCTGGGTTGACTACAGCGGGCCTCTGCCAGACCACCTAAAGTAAACCTAATCGGATATTTGGTTGTGTGGTTGGTTCACAAGTGATCTATTTCCAAACCTGATTTTTGTTTCTTTTTTTGCTAAAAAAACATTAAAAGACTTTTTATTTATTTATTTTTTTTTACTAAGGTGCTTTCTTTGTGATATTCCTTGAAATCAACAAAAAAAGAAGAGCAGCAATACCAGGTTTCACCTTCTACCCACTAGCTTTATCCTCTTATGCCCTGATTGTGGTTAATGCAGCAGCAGTTTTACTTCCTGCAAGGTCCGAACTCCTCACCAAGTCTCCAATCCAATGACTTTCTCGCTCCTTTTCCTAATTTAACATAAAGTACACGTCCACGAATGAGTGCGACTGGTACGTTCACCTCAAATGTGCTCCACCGCCCTTCCGTCATAATGTCTATTGTGTCGAATCTGTGAGCGTAGTGGGACAAAGCAATTCGAATTCCCCTCATCCAATCACAGTCCTTTGCCAGTGTCAGTGCAAGGACACTATTCTTGTAGATTGTGTAGTTTCCCAATTTGGTATCAATAAAGTACATCTATCTATCTATCTATATGTGTACATCATGGCAAGGACCCTAAATGGTGCCTTTTTTTTTTTCCAGATAACTTCTTGAGGGCTGATTTGTGGGCTGAAGTGCCCGTTGATGCATAACTAATCACAGTAACCCAAACAATGCTCTGTTCCCAAGGCCCAGATCTGACATCCACCTGTCTGCTTATACATCCAATACTTTTCCTTGTGCTAGTACAAGTGGAACAGAGCAACATACTCAGCTTCCCCAAATCCTGGCCCCAGTTGTCGCTCATGGATGAAAATCAATACAATAGAATACAATGATCGTATATGGTTATATTTTAGGTAAATTTAGAATCATTGTTTGAATGTTGTCATGTAATGTGCCTGTGTAACAGGTTAATAAATGCCACATTTCCTTTATTGAATCATGCTAACAGTATAATAGTGAAATTGTGGGGTACAGTCATGTAGTCTAGCGTCCCAAAAATGATAATGGCAGCTGCAGGAGAGCATGTGTCCTGCTTACTATTAACCAATAGTAAGACTTTCTCCTGAGAAATCAGCATGACCTCAAACGCACTGTCCCCAGGCACACTCTGGGTCACGCTCCAGACTGCCTGACACTTAATATGGTTTCTGTCCCTGTCCTCTTTCCCTCTCAATCATCAAATACATGCATGACCGAAAATATATTACAGCATACGTATACAAGGAAGAAAAAAGGTTGGTCAGATGGAACAGGAGTGGTTTGGTGTCTAAGTGTTTGTACCGTTGAATTTCTTAAGTGTTTTCGAGTGTATTCATAATCTCCATTTGCCGCCGGTGGAGCAATCTTACGGGAGTCAGTTTGTTTTAAAATATCCCGATGTTATGCAGGCTTAAACAAAACGTACAAATAAATAAATAAACACCCGGCCCTGGAATGAAATATTCCCTGCCTGCACAGAGTTCAAGGGTTCGGTGGGAAATACTCTGGGGAGGCTGAGCTCGTTGAAAGCCCCAAAGATTACATTTCAGTCCCTAGCTTGCAGTCAAAAGCTCGCCAGACGGAACAGGAAATTGTGTCGCTGTCAGTGAAAACGCACTGAGAGAAATGTAAATGCCCCCCCCAGTAACAGACGCCTCATATGCAACCCCGGTTTTGTCCCCAGGGCTCTGCCTGTCCACCACGTCCATCTTATGTCAAATGGTGGCTTTTTAATACTGGATGGGGATGGGGGTAGGATAAGTTGTGCGTGTGTGTGTGTGTGTGTGTGTGTGTGCGCAGAAGCTGTGAAACTATGCAGAAACATGCAGAATATCAATGTAGCTATTCTTATATATGTTCAATGAATTGATGGTAATAATAACAGTCAATAACTAAAATACCCCCCCAAAAAATGTGTTGATGTGTTATTCCAAAAGCAAATATGTCATCACAGCATATAGTGAGAGGATGTGGAGAAGCAAAAGAGCCAATAAATATATCAGGCGTGTTAGCAAATTCCCATTGTTGAGCATAAACTACTACCATTGTTAAAATGAAAGCTTTCATGTTCAAAGTCTGTCTGTCTTCCCGCTGACGCTTCTATTTCAGCAGAACTCTCTGTGGCAAAACAAGCACATCTAAAGCAAACAAATTACAGCGACTGAGATTCCTCTCAGTCAGTTTCCAAACCCAGTCCTGGAAAAGCTATCCGTCATCAGGGGAAAAAAATTGACAAACAGATAAAAGAAGAATCTGGAATTAAAAGCATGGTGCACGCGTGTCATGCTCTCCCCCAAAAACTCCATATCAATGATGGATAAAAGAGCTGAGATGTTTTTTTTGTTGTTGTTGTTGTCGTCGTCGTTGTTTTTTTCCTCCACAGTTTTTGTCAAATAGCCTTTGACAGCATCCAGGCCAGCGGCTTTGCCACCGCTAACAAAACATCCAAGCTAAACAGACAGGTGGAGCTCAGGGTCACAGCAAGCACTTAGCCGCTCTAGCTCGTGTACCAACAAAAAAGCCACAAGAACAAGTTTAGATTCCCAAGGACGCTCTTCCATGGCCACACACAGACCAGAAACCTGCATGCACTTCTTTTAGCTTGTCCAAAGGCCTCTACCTGAAGACAACCAAATGACGGATTGACCTATGTCATTTCTTAGGTCAAGAAAGAAAGACCAAAACTGTATTGTGTGTCTTTTGGGTTTTCATATACATATATATATATATATATATGTATATATATATATATATATATATATATATACACACACACACACATATATAAAAATATAACTTTTTTTTTATATGATGCATGGTTCACCCTGAAAAGGACATTTAGACCAAGTTCACGGTACATGGTAAGATATGGTTTGCACCACTGGCATTGACTGGGTGTCACTTTATGGGGCCAAGTGTGTGTGTGTGTGTGTGTGTGTGTGTGTGTGTGTGTGTGTGTGCGTGTGTGTGTGAGAGAGAGAGAGAGAGAGAGAGAGAGAGGGAGTGCTTACGAGCAGAATCAGAGTGGCCTCCAAAGGGACCCTGTAGGTCATGCACCAAATCAGTCCCCTCAGCTTTATTGTGAATCAGGTGTTACAACCAGCACAGGGGTGAGGCAAAAAGAAAGAGAGGGGAGTGATTTATCAATGCAAACTTAATAACTTCCATTTGAATCTAACTAAAAATCAATATTTCATTACCAAATTGTTAGCGGGAATGAAGAAGGATTGGGGAAGTTGGGGTGGCTGTGGCGGGAGGGAGGCGTCAGAGAGTTCGATGGGGAAGACGGGATGATTCATTGGGCTATCAGGCCGAGGGGGAGGACGGAGGGAGGGAAGGACAAAAGGGAACGGGCCTGGAAACAAACTTGGCTCTTGGTGCGCTCGCCACGACCTTGACGATGCAGGGGAAGATGTATAGGAGAAAGTGAAAGCAACTGTCTTGTGCCTCCGGTTTGGCACCTGGCTTATGAATTTCTTACTGGGTAGGTTCACTCTAAGTGTTTATGTTGAGTAGTTGTTTGTTGGCAAAGATACTGCCACAACACAGTGATCATACTCACTGACAAAAACAAAAATTTGGATGCACAGATTGTGCAGAGTGAGCAATGTAAATACTGGGCAAAGTAGAAAAACACAAAATCCACATTTAAACAACAACAAAAATTGTAATTGTATAGTGTAGTGGGTATTTGTCTTGATCCGCTGACACAAGAAGCTGTTGTTTGTTCTGACACCTGAGTGCCGTCCCATTAACCTTTATTATGGACAACAGTGACAATCAGGAGTAAAGTTAGAACTTCATAACATACGTCCATTAAGATTTACATCCGTCACTCAGTTCTCTCTTGACATGCGCAGTGTAAAAACGAATGCATGGTATGGCATGGCACACGAGGGCCGGTGGTAGGTTCCAGCTTACACGTTCTGCTTCCTGGTTTGCTCGACTGCAGTGAAGTCAAGGAAACAGAGAAGACGTCAGGAGCTTCCTTTATTCTTTGTGATGCGTTTAATGTGCGGTTTTACGCGGTGGAAAGCGCACCATATGGTTGTTTGTATCATGATTTATACAGCAATGATTACACCGAGCTTGGTGTAATTACTTTTGTGTAGACCATCATGCTCGACAGATATCACAGCGGCTCAAGTTAGACTGAGGAGGGAAGCAACGGAACGATTAAAACCGACAGCTATTTCAGCCCTCCACTAATTTAACATTTTACACGACAGTTCTTATGAGCTTAGATCATCGGCAGTGTATTAAGATTGAAGTTGCCTAATTGCCAACCTCACAAAGCTTTGTACGGGCTCAGGTAGTCCCTTGAGATGGGGAGTCGAAAGAATCCCGCTATATACGGCATACAGTTTGTATATTTCCAGTTTTTCAACTGACTAAAATCACAGGAGAGAGAGAGAGAGAGACATGCTAATGCTAACGAGACGTGTTTACGGGCCCAATTTGGTCACATCCAGCTCCCTGTGGGTGTCATCGGCTCAGTCCTGCTCGTTGTCAAACCCGATTTGAGCGGCTCTCGGAGATCCCTACCCACCAGCGTGTCAACAGCTCCAGATTGCAGGCACATCAGGTGACAATTAAGACATAACAGCGCAAATTGTGTGTCATCGCATCCAGTTAGCGTCATCCTTTGACACGTCCCCCTCAAACGCACACACGCACACCTGCCCGAGGTGCATTAAATTAACACTGTGTCTTCCCTATCACCCCCCCCTTATCCTGTTCAGATTCACCTGTAATGAGCAATTATGACTAGGTGGGACCCGGAAGTAAGTTTCCTCTGCGTTAGCGTTTGTGTTTTTGTTTTTTTTCCCCCCTCCGTCAGCTTTTCTGAGAACGCACTGCGACATTCCTCACCCCACTTACCACGGCCCATTTCAAACAATCCAAATATGGCACGCCCGCTCTAAATTATTCAGCTGCTGCTAACATTAAACAACTGTTAACACGCTAGAATAATTAGTTATGCTTGCTTGACATGTTTGCATCTTTAATAATTAATGCATTTGTCTTAATTAACAACAACAGTATTATAGCCTTGTTTCTTCTTTCTCGAGGAAAAAAAAGGCAGAAAACAGGCAATTACCTTATGAATATTAATCAGATGCCCTTATTAAAAACCCAGATAATGGGGCCATGGGGGGGATGTGTTCTATTATTTTTAAAGGAACGTTGAAAAGGTGCCTATGAATCTCAGTTGGCCCCCAGTTGTGACCAGGTATCCTAATAGCAGAGCCCCCATGACCGCTTTGATTTGGAAAAGCATTTGAAAACCATCCTGTGAGTTGACCACGCCGGATCCACTGAAAGATTAATACTGTCAATGGAGTCTGCTGATTAATGTAATAATTATGCTTATGCTGTTTAGCTGAATTATAAATGCAATCACATTAATCATGTATTGGACCCTTTTTTCCCCCCCATGAAACAATTTCCTCGCATGTGAAAAAGTGTGCTTGAAGAAATTCATAGTCCTCGGGTAGCGTCCCACAGTGTCTTCATAGTCTTTAAGCAGCCCCCAGGTGACATGCACATTCACATGTACACACACACACACACACACACACACACACACCCAACACACACACACGCAAGCACGTACACACTTCACATCTCTAGTGCCTGGTAAACTCATTCATCACTGTCACCAGCATGTAATGCATCAAAATCACAATGTTAGTCCAAATGCAACCAATTTCGCTGTGCGGCATTGAGAAATGTTATCTTCCTCATAATTTGTCCTTTTCTGGGGGGAGAGGGCCTGCGCGTGGGGACGCGGCGAAATGGCGTTGTATTTAAATTTTCATGGCTGGCGTCCTTGTTTTTGGCTGAAAGGGAGGCTAGACGCGAAAGCGGCGCTCAGCCACTCAGAGACGAGCCAAAAATGCAGCTGTCAATGAGAGCAGAGACAGGCGCCAGGCATGACGCCCTACGTGCCGGATGACTTTGGGAAGACTTTGACAGCCACCCAGGAAGGGAAGTTATTTTCCCTCCTTTTTTCTCGAGCTGCCTCATGATTAAAAGCCAAATGAGTGACACTGCTCGACACCCCAAATCAGCCCACTGCATTAATATTTCACACGGATGGCAGCTGTGTATCAAAACAACATGCAGCTAAGGACAAGAGGAGGAAGAGGGAGTGGCGGAGCAGGGTGGCGATAAAGATCCTTTAGGGTAATGCTTGTGTTTTCCTGATTGAGTGTGATTATACAGTCACAGCCTGAGAAGAGGTATGCAGAACAGATATGGTAGAAGGGACAGATGTACTCACGGTTTCGCATTTTATTAACATGGTAAATGGAGGATTGTTTTTCGTCTCACATTTGTGTTTAAACAAAAGACACGGCTTGAGATCGAAACGCCTTCATTTTCCTATTAATAACATCACAGACAGGACAACAATGCAAGTTAAGCAACAGTGAAAAGTTACAAAACCACCTCCTGATCGTCTAACATAATGTCCGCTAATTAACACTTAATACATATATTTATTTATTTCTCCTTTTTTTTTTTTTTTCTTGGTAGTTGCTAGGCAACAAAAAGAGACTTCAGGAGGTGATACTTTGTTGTGGCCTTGGGGTTTTGGGAGGGGGAGGAGGGGGGTCGGGGGGCGTTTGGCGTACAACCAAACGCAAATTGGCAAAATATAAGATGAAGCCGAGTCGCTGAAAATAAAACTGCAAAGAGTAATGAGGCAATGCAGAGAACGCCATAGGATCATTATTTCCAAACATATCCCATTAAGCTAGATCGAAAATCCCATTTGATCCGAAATATTTGATTAACATGTTTTTACCTTAAGACGACAATGCACAAATCTCACCAGTAACTGAATAACACAATGACAATATCATTTACATCAAGCTCAAAAATCACAATCAGCCACAGTATGAGAAATCATTTTTTTTAGTTAAGAGGAATTATGTTGCTAATCTGACACCTTTGACCTTTAATTTGAAGGCATCATGATGCGTCGATAAAGCAGGCAGTCTTAGCTGTATTCAGGCTGTGTTGGTAAACCTTGACCTCACCCACTTCCTCCCCACATCCCACAGAGCAACGCAACTGTTCAGCTGCCTTTCACGGATCAGACTCCTCCTGCCACCTCGTCCCTCCCCCCCTCCTCCCCCCTGTGCCTGATTGCAGGACCTGGACCGGCCGCGTGAGGAGGTAGCAGGTGGAGCCAGCTGCAAGCCGTCAGCAATCAGCAACACCTGCTACCGAAGGGGAGCTGAGAGACACGACACGCCGGCTCCCATTCTGCGCCAGGTTCTACTGTACCTGCTCAGCCAGTCTGCCGGTGGGTCGTCTGTCCAGCCTACCTGCCCTGCCGGGTCCCGCAACCCTCATAAGCCTCGGCTTAAACAAAACCACTTAAGCGAATCCCGGTGTCTGTCTCTGTCTCTGCAACCTGGGTCCTGACCGACTGGCTGCTGAACACAAAAGCTTGCATGTTTGCGTATGCCTGGAGAAAGATAAGGTGTCTCAGGGTTTGTTTTTGTGTGTGTGTGTGTGTGTGTGTGTGTGTGTGTGTGTGTGTGTGTGTGTGTGTGTGTGTGTTTGTGTGTGAAAGAACACTTTATTTTCATATACTTGGAACAAAAGCAGCCTAATTCCAAGTAATGCTGTTTACTGGGCGTCCACGACTGAGCAAACTGGAGCTGGTTGGGACGAGCAAATCACGAGGTCAGGAATTAACTTCATCGCTCTTATCTCGACATTGTTTCAGTGATTGGGGAGATGGAGGTGATGGTGTGCGCGCGTGTGTGTGCGTGCCAGTGGGGTAATAGACATTAACCCAGAAGCACATCAGCAGCTGAGGGACAGTCTCAATTGGAAATTTCCTTATTAGGCAATACGCAGATGCTGCTGATGGTGTTGTAAATTCACTGGAGGTGAAGGCAAACAACATCTCAGCAGCGATGATTAAAGGGTGAGCTCTGGTGGGGAGAAGGGGAGGGAGAGTGGGAGGGAGGCGATGGGGGGGGGGGGCTGCGGAGGGAAGGAGAGAACCACTGACTGAAGTCAATGGCAAAACAAGCGGCATCCCTCGGCTGATGGGAGCGGCGCCGAGGCTTCCTCCCTCACTGCTGTCAATAGCTGTCGCTCCTTAACTGCCTGCCCTGTCACTGCATTAGTACACCCTCGCAATGTGAACGCCGCCATCCCGGTGACCTTCCCCACCGGCGAGTGTCCTCTTGGTTTTCGCGGCCCGGCCCACGTTTAGCCTGGCGGATGTCGTTATCCGGAAGCGGGAAACACAGGCAGATATTGCGCTGGAAAGGTTACAGACTTCAGGCAGCCGAGGAAGGTAGGCCAGAAGTAAATAAGTATACTGTATATTAATAATGAATGAATGGCATTTGCCGGGCAGAGTAATGCGAGCGTGAGTGTGACAGTGTGTGTGTGTGTGTGTGGGTGGGTGTTTGTGATTGCATGGGTGGTTTCAGCTATCAAAACTCAGCTTTTCTTCACATCCGCCTGCGCTTCGGAAAATGTCACAAAACCTGATTTATAGTCTGTCTTCTGAGTGCATTATTTGAGCTTGACAATCTTAATCATTCACACTTCCCACAACCCCCTGCTCTCCCACCAAAAGATTCTGCCCCCCCCTCCCCTTCCCTCTCCCGTCATGGATTATTGAAATATAAAAATAAGTGGTGGAAGGGGCCCCTTGAGCGGTATCAAAATGTCAGGTTTGTACTTACAGCCCAGCACAGCCAGACAGGGTCAAGGGCTTCAATTATTTGTGTACATATAGTCTGGTGCTACATGAAAGGTTATGTCACCCAACGGCTGTTTACTCCTGAGTGCTAGCAAGTAACCAATACACTGCTTGAACATAAACTGCACTGGTACGGAACCGATGTAGCCGAATGGGAGTTGAGGGCAGGGGTTTCTAAAGAGTCTTTGTGGGGAAGCCTAGGTCAGGAAAACGGTGCATATCACTGAAGGGCCTCATGTTGAGGCTACTGTACGTTCTACTGCTCATATGATGATTTTATTCAACTCGATCCATTTATCTATGAAAAACCGAGAGACTGGGCAAATGAACCTGCGATGACGAAGAAAGGATCATCCTGAGCATCAGCCGCAGAATACATTGCTCTTTGCACCCTGCTTTGGTGAAGTGATGGCAGAGAAAGTGACATTAATGACAGCTTGGAGTCCTCCCCTTCCTTTTCGCTACTTCCTTTTCAAACACCCACACAAGTCCTCCATGCCAATGGAAGAGTTCCTGTTAAAAGCCATGGAGTTATTGGGGGTGATATGAAATTTTCTAAATGTCATTAATTGACACCTTTTTCTGTAGGAGCTGTCAGCGGGGAGACAGAAAGGTCACAGCTCTGGGGGTGAGATATATATATATGAACCTCCCCACCTGCCAACTGGGTGAGTTATGGCTGTCGTTAACGCAAGGGAATGGATGGAGGAGCCGCTTCTGAAAGCCTGTATCGATCCCTCTGCTGCTCTGGAGGAATCAGAGGGCCTAAATGTGACACAAGGTTTCCTGAGCGCACACAAAGGTGTTGATGTGCAAGTTCCATTGAACAAGGATGCGGTTTGCTTTATTTAAAAAGTAGTGGTGCCGTTGCAGAAATGATGTCCGCGGGAGCACAAGGTTATTCCGTTTATTTAGCTAGCTTCTCGACGCGTTCCCATCTCTCACTGGGTCTGACTGATCGACTAGCAAGCAAAAGTCTCCCTGCTACTTTAAACCAGGCAAAGAAGATACATAGATAAAGACATACATAAATAAATAAATAAATAAATAAATAAATAAATAGTCACATTTAGTACAGAACAATAAAATCAAATAAAATACTTTGCAAAAACATATATCTCATCAACTCTTCTTAATATACTGTGTAACGCCCTAATCGAAACAAATCTAAAGACAATGTAAATAAAATTTAATTGTATATTCGCTACATGTTTAATTTTACATTTAGCGTCTAATTAACAAATACCCACGTTACACTTTACAAAACAAAATTCTACACGTAATTTAACTATACAATTTTAAATACCGCCTCACAGCAAGAAGGTCGTGGTTTCGATTCCGGGGCCCGGACCTGGGACCTTTCTGTGTGGAGTTTGCATGTTCTCCCTATGTCTGCGTGGGTTCTCTCCGGGTTCTCCAGCTTCCTCCCACACTCCAGAAACATGCATGTGAGGTCAATTGAACATTCTAAATTGTCCGCAGGTGTGCATGTGAGTGTGAATGGTTGTTTGTCTCTATGTGGCCCTGCGATGAACTGGCGACTTGTCCAGGGTGTCACCCTGCCTTCGCCCTAAGACAGCTGGGATAGGCTCCAGCAGACCCCCGTGACCCTGAAATAGGAATAAGCGGGTATAGAAGATGAATGAATGAATGAATGAATTTTAAATACTCTGACTGGTTTTCTTCCAGCTCATTTCTACTTGCGACTAGCAAGCTAGCACTTGACTTTGTCATGAGCCATGCAAGCATGACTCGCAACATTTCAGTTGTTTCCACCAGAGGACGATTAAACCACCTCAACTCACTCAACACCTCAAGCCACACTCGCCAACACTGGAGGAAAAAAGTAAGTACTATATGTGTTTGCACATTTTGCGTATTAGTCATGCCACTACAGGCAGTGGGGAGCCCTCACGGCCTTCAATGCCTTCTCATAGGGTTGCCTTCTTGAATCCCTAACTTTACTGTTTCAGATGCAGCAGAGAGAGATTTAGAGAGTGAATGGGCAGAAGAAGATAGAACCTTTGGCAAATTGTTTGTTTGAAATCAAATGTTATTTTGATGATACACATCAATGTATTCGTCTCGGCCAGTGTGTGTGATTTGTTATGCACTGTGACTTCATAGCGCTGGCCATGGTGATTAAATGAGCGTCGTGTCCATGTTCAGGTTACATCCTGGACAAGTAAGCTGTTAATTCTGACAGTCATATAACCTTTTTAATCTCAATAGACAGAGTGCAGCTGTCAGAATCAGGAGGACATATTGGAACTGCCATCAGAGCCTGGTATTACCTGTTGTTGAAAGGTCCCCCTTGAGATGACTAAAGGTTGTGTTTTCATTGTTTTCTTTGTTTTTCATTGACATCATTTTGTTTAAATATTTTGTTTCTTTGTTTCTTTCTTTATTTTTTACATCCTTACATTGCACGTTTTGTGAGAGCTATTTTGTACAGGAAGGACGCATACATTTAGTATTTTGAAATTACACGGCATCTTTGAGTAAAGTATCATTTCACTGTGTCATTGCCAGGACAAGTGTAGTGGTTTTCGGGAATAAGTGCTCTCCACTCTGCCTGATTCTTCTCATTTTAAGGGGTTTTAACAACTTTACCCTTGGAACTGACCCATCTGTTGTAGTTCGCCGGCACGATGTGTACATACGTTTGCCAGCTATGCTAAATGTAGCAGGATGGGACAAAACCTTGTGGTAGTGCTAAAAATGTCACATTTGATCCTCTAGATTAGATGAGATGAGATTAGATAGATACTTTATTAATCTCTGAGAGAAATTGCATGCATACAGCAGTAGCACCACCTTCACACCTCTGTGTGCGCTCAGTCTGTTTTGACAGGCTGCACGGGAGAGACGGTTAATTTCTGACTGAATATTATTCTACATTACTACTTGGCATTTAAACAGAGAAATGGGTTTCTGCACTGGGCTATCGGCAGTGCTGTTTCCCCTCAACAATGAGATCAAAGGAGGGGAAGAAGGAGGAGAAGTAAAGGTGAGCAGGACAATGATCCCCTGAATGAACCACATGTCCAAGTGAGGAAATCCATGTTTTCTGAGCCATATCCTGCATATTGTGGCTATTATTTTGTTTATCCCCTAAAAGACTGTGATGCAAAGAGATTAGGAGTGTCGTAATGAAGGAAACAAATACACTCTTTGTTCTGTCAGCCATCTTTTGTATTAAGCAAATTGTATAATTCCTTTTTCACATTCAGCTTGTGAAACAAAGGTGCCACCTCTTTGTAATTTTGCATGCAAATCGTATGAGATTGTGTGGCCTAACAATAAAATTTGAGTTTAGCACGATGAATAACATAAACGAGTAATTTTTGGTCCAACTTGTCTTTTTAGCTGGGAAAGTTTTTACAGCTGATTAGGAGTCTGAGTTGGTGTTGTTATACAGCATATGCATATATTTTAAATTTTACATTATTTTACAGATTGATCTTCGATAAACACATTTGTAAGTGTTACCAGGGTTCTTTGACCATCCAGGCAGGTAAAGAGAGGGCAATTCATCTGATCCAGCTGATTGGTCTCCAGTAAATAACTTACTACAAGATTAGAAGGGATAATTCCTGGGCCAGAACAGAGACTGGAAGTGCTAATCAATGGAGCTGCCTTACTGACGAGGTGGCATTTTGGCTGCTTGACCACTAATGTATAGGGTTTAGGAGGTGTGTGTGTGTGTGTGTGTGTGTGTGTGTGTGTGTGTGTGTGTGTTATAGACACAGAGAGAAAGAGAGATGTTTGTGAACTTGTTTTCCTCTAACCTTTTTCTTCACTCTGACTTCACTGTTTCAAACATGTGAGCATCTTACCCTTTGCTGCTTCCGTGCATGTATCTGTGCCAGGTTTGAAAATGAAAAATACACTAATGTGTGATTAATGAAGGCGGTTTGGAGTGGGAAGTAAGGGCAGGAGGAGTGAGTGGGCGAGGGTGGTTGAGTGGGCTGCAGAGCCACAAGACCAGGATAGTATTGACATATCCATTATTTACTGAGTGATCAGTGCAGCCAAGGGGCTCCTGATTAGAAAACAATAAATGCTGTTATTGGTGATTGGGGTCTAAGCAGGACATTGCAAATGCATGTCCCAGCTTTTCTAATTACTGCAGCTTGTGAGCGCCAGACAGCGATAAACCCGTAGCAACACCTTACTTTCATTGATCAGTTCATCTTGCCTTATTAATTTCAGTATTATTAAATTGAGAAAAGAAAAATACAGGGAACAAATATGAAAACATGTTAATGAATGACAAGCAGCATACAGAGTGTCTCTCCTCATTATATTGATTCTGGATAGTGGGTTCAAAAATGGATTCAAAGCCCCATTTACTTTGTTCTGGCCTATTGGTTAGAGACAAGGGTTGACTGAGCTGAAACAGCCCTATCCCAAGCCTGCCTAAAAGGTTCTGGTTGTACTTTCTAAGGCCTGAATCAGGTTTTCTACCCACTAATTATCCGACCCTACACGTGCGTAGGGCAATGTATTTGAAGAAAAACACTTTGAGTTCTGAAAGTCGTGGGTTTCCGTTCTCTGTAAACAACCTTGAGATAAAATGGAAATGTCTGTTATGTGTGTACACTTAAACATGTGCAGGAATTTTCTATCACTGTGGATCACAAACAGACCCTGTTGTGAAACTTCATGCAGATATGCTTATCAAATCAAGTCAAGTCAAGTCACCTTTATTTATATAGCACATTTACAAACAGCTGGACTGCACCAAAGTGCTTCACGGGTAAAAAAAAATAAGTGCATATACATGTGACAGGATTAAAGTGCACACAGCAAGAAACATGGGGTAATAAAAAAATGGGGATAAAAAAGATGGATAAGCAGGGGCAAAACTAAGCACTATTAAAGCGAGGTAAAAGAGGTGAGTTTTTACGGGGGGCTTCAAAATCTCGAGGCTCTGGGCTGCGTGGATGTGGAGGGGGAGGGCATTCCGCAATCTTGGGGTAGCTACAGAAAAGTCTCTGTCCCCCCTGGTCTTGTGCCTTGTTTGTCCTAGGCACCACCAGGAGCAGCTGCTCTGCAGACTGCAGTGCCCTAGAGGGGGTGTGGTGGTGGAGGAGGTCAGAGAGGTAGGATGGAGCCAGGTCATGAAGGGCTTTGTGGGTAGGCAGTGAGGTGGGCAGCTGAGTTCTGGACTACTTGTAGGCAGCAAAGCTGGGCTTGGTGGATTCCTATGTAGAGAGTGTGACAGTAATCCAGCTGAGATGTTGCAAAGGCATGGATCATTTTCCTCAGGTCACTCAGGGACAGGAAGCACTTGGTTTTGGCCAATGTTTGGCCAACAAAAAAAAAACTGTTCCTCACCACTGGCTGTCAAATTTAAAGGAACTGTCAAAGATTACCCCGAGGTTCCTGACCGAGTGCCGGATGTTGGAGGCCAAGGGAACCTAGAGCTTTGGTAGAGAGCGCTGCAGAGGGTTTGCCAAAACCCACAATATCGATCTTGCTCTCGTTAAGCTTTAGGAACTTTGTGCGCATCCACTTCCTGACGTCAGCCAGACAATCAAGGAGTGAATGCAGTTCAACCTGTCCGTCGGCCTTAAGAGGTAGATAGAACTGGATATCATCAGCGTAGCAGGGGAAAGAAATGTTATGGGTAGTCAGGATTCATCCTAGGGGTAAAATATAACATACCCGCAGGTGAGGAGGGCAGCATGGAGCTGGATGGATGGAGAGTGACACAGCAAACATTGCACACACTTTAATGACTTTGGTGAGTATTTTGGATTACCTCTTCTTTGCACACCTGCTCCTAACGTACATTGCCGGAGAAGTGCACCACACAGAAACCTACACATGAGCTTGAATTCTGTTCTTTAAAATTTTCTGAATGGTTGCATTTGGAACAATGGCAGTATACCATAGTTTATTTTGAATGACTGCGTGGAATATAGCTGATTGTACAAGTGCATTGTGACTACAGAGGGAAGGTAAAACTTTTAACTTATAACGTTAGATGCAAAGTCTTGCAAGGTTTACAAGAGTGTTTAACGCCTGTGGTTACTCACACGAAATACAGACAAATCACTTCCAGAGTGCATAAACATTTTGAAAACTGAACTTCTGAATGGATGTCGTTGGCCATTTAAATGAGCTGTGGTGTTGAAACTGTAACACAAAAGCTTTGCGTATGCTCTTGAGAAATGAACTGAATTAGAAGAGGAAAAACGTAAAAAACAAAACAAATGATGATGGCCTTTTGTCATCATCCTACATCTCTCACCTCCTTTTGCCTGTCCTCGTTACCGCTTTAAATGCAGCTATCGTCAAAGAGTGTGAACTGTTTGGTTGAAGGAATGCACATTTCTTGAAAAATGTATCTTACCTCTTCTGACGTCAAGATCTTTCCTTTCGGTCGAGTTTCTCTTTTACTTGCAGCACTGGCCAGCTAAGGGTGCATTCAAATTCAACAGGAGACGGACATTTCTCATCCTGCTGCATCTACGGATAGAAAATCAGAAAGTTCACTTCTCAACTTTTGCCTTTCCCTCGAGTGACTGTTTGAATGTATGTGTCTGATACGTGACAGCGCGGTCCCAGACTGTGATTCCTGTCAGCTGTCTGTGGCCAGTGTGGCCCGGCATCCTATGCTGTATAAAAATACACCTGTAACACCACAGTGAGCAACGAATCAGCTGACATGTGCCACTATTTTCACTCTGGAGAGAATGGAGATGACCAGTGCCTGCGGAGATGACGTGTGTGCGTCTGCATGTTTATTACTGTGCTTGTTACACAGCTATTAAAGCTATTAAATATAGGTATTCCCAAAGTATCATGACATATTTTTGAATGCTGCCTTGTCAGAATTGCCCACTTGGACTCAAAAACAAACAACCCCAACCCACCCCCTTCAATTGACAATGACAAAATAATGGTCATATTATTTTTCAAAAACATGCTAATCCTGACGCAGAGCGACTGTTTGCAATTTATTTGACCACTCCTGCTCATCAATAAAGGCCAAAAGCAAAGGCCAAAACAAGGCTGCAAAAACATTGCCGCTTCATGTATTGTGGATATGTAACTACTGTTTGAGTAACAGCGGGGAACGCCACATGGCTAACGGCGGATTTGACACAGTGTTTTCCAAGGATATGGTCGTAACCACATGGTCGTTACAATGGCAATACCCAAATAGCGCCGTGGACAACATGAGCATGCTTGGTGATACAAAGTGTGCAACAGGCCCTCTTCAGGCTCATTAGCTTTAGCAGGGAATAACGCTAGTGCCAGTTCCAGCCAGTGAGACAGCTCTGGAGCTTGCGAGCACACAGTCTTGTTTTTCCCTTAATCCTGTCTGCATGTGTTTGGATCTCCCCGTCCCCGTCGCCTGGATCCCGATGCTGCGCTAGTCTGCCGGCAGCCAAGAGCTCCGCTCTGTTCCGTTGTCTCGCGCCATCACAGGAGGAGGAAGGTGGGGATGGTGGTGGGAGTGGTGGGAGTAGGGGAGGTTCTCTGGGGGATCCCGTGTTCACATCACTTTTCTACTCGGCGTTCTACAAGAGCGCCTTGTTTGTACACACACAAAAGTGCTTGTCATTTTTATTGTTTGCTGTTGTGTTCACAAGGCGACGTGTTTTCTCTGTTGGTGCCATCTCCTTCTTTTTTCTTTTTCTTTTCATTCCTACCGTCTGCGAGCTCCCCTCCTCTCCATCTGCGTGAGACCTCGCGAGGATTCCCCCCCCACTCCGCTCCTTGCTCTCTCTGGACCGAGGCGGCAGGCTCGGATGTTTGGTAATGGCCACTTAGAGTAATCAATGCGCCGCTTTGAAGTTGCAAGATGAAAGAAGGGTTTGACAGCCGATGTGCGC
This sequence comes from Nelusetta ayraudi, assembly GCF_046127955.1. Taxonomy (NCBI): domain Eukaryota; kingdom Metazoa; phylum Chordata; class Actinopteri; order Tetraodontiformes; family Monacanthidae; genus Nelusetta; species Nelusetta ayraudi. The sequence continues at coordinate 99,596 of NW_027466314.1, read as the reverse complement.
GGCTGTCTTGTGACGTGAACGGCATGGCGATGCGTTCGAATGCGCTTCGAGAGCTCGCGGACGGGCGCGTCGCGTCAGGTTTAACCCGCAGCGGAGGACTCAACCTCCCACCTCGTGCAGTCACTAGTGGTGTTAAAATCACTGCCGAATCAACACTGGAAACAGTTCACTCAAAAGATTTGTTCATAAGAGTTGTTCACCGAATCGTTCAGTGCTTGGTGGGAGCCCTGACCGCGCAGTGGTTCTTCCTTCTGGTCCAATAATGCAGCCTGCTGTAGGCTATTTAATGCGCATTTCCAATGTCAAATTAACAAATTAAATGTGCAATGCATGTAAATGTGGCATGTTTGAGTGTTCGTTTTAGGAAACAGTTATTAAATCAAGTGCAAAACAACAACATAAAATAATTCAATGTACCAAAGAAGATACTAAATTACGGAAGCGCATTGTTGCCATTCCAGCAAAAAAAAAAATAAAAAAACAGGGCTCAGTATCACTTTATAAGGTCATACTTTCAAGTTTTTACGTGATCATTTTCATGTTATCATGTGAAAATTAGGATGCAGTTGAGATGGTGGAACTTGTACCCATGGAGCCTTCCGTGCCTCTCCAGCTGATCAGTGAGAAAACGACGCAACTTCAATCGGGTCGGATTCATTCTTCCCACGACACAATCACATGCTGTTGGATTTTGTATGTTCTCATATTATTTTGTTTTATGATTTTATTTTGAAGTTAATCAGCCAGTGGGGGTCACATGATCCACTGAACACCAATAAGGTGTATGAGCGCGTTTTGTTGTTCTCTGTTGTATTATGGGATGTTTCGATACCGTGAAAGAAGAGCTCTGTCCACAAAAGTTTTTCATGTGATATATATAATAAAGAAAAGTTATTAAAGAATGAAACGGTATCAAGTATTTCCCTCCAACTATGGACGAGCTGCGAATTCTAACCCATACATTTCAAAATCCTCCTCAAAGTACGCAAACTTATGTTAATTTCATCGATGGTACTTAATAAATTGAAGATCTCACCATGCGTCAAACCAAATTTAAAATACAGTTTAATCGACTCATGCAGACGAGACATGGTGCCTCCGTTTGCCTCACTCTATTTAGTTTAGATTCATTATGAAATTATGTGAACATTATCACGTAAAAACGCAAAGATTTTCATGTATAAACGTGATCACAAAATAGCGTGATAGTTTCACGTTTTTACGTGATACTGAGCCCTGTTTTTTTTTTTTTTTTTCTAGAATGGCAGCGATGCGCTTCCGTACTAAATAGCTTCAGCAGTACGGAAAAAAATATCAAACCAAGAGCAAAATCACAAGATGAAAATCGATTGTCTATCTATAAATCTATATATGTGTCAGTGTGTGTCTATATATATATTATGTTTATTTTTGGTTTGTTGCAATTATTTGTGTAATTTATAATGGCAGATTATAAATTACACAAATTTATAATCTCATTGAAATTGAAATGCAAATAACATTGCATTTCAATGTTATTTTGCAAACTGGATAGCAGCACTGGACGGCAGCTCCACTGGATTCTTTGCAAAGCCCAGCAAAAACTTGGTTCATAATCCAAATGAATGGCGAAAGTACCACAGCAACCATTAAAGCTGTGATTTGTTCACGAACAAACAGTGCTCACAGTTCGGTGTACTGGATGGCTGCTTCGTCCGTCCGTGATTCGTTTGCTAAAAAAAAAATATATCAGTTCAGGAAGTGATCCCGTTCTGTTCGTTCACAAAAGAAAAAAGTTCCTTCGAATGAGTCGTTTGTGAACGGCACAGCGCTGACTCGCCCTCCCTCCCTCGTCCCTTTCCTGCCTTCCCATCTATCTGCCTGGTTTTCACACATCTGTCACGTCGGCATTCCTCCTTTGCAGCCCGTGCCAGTTCCCATTCCACGCTGCCTCTCGGCAAAAGTCTTCAAGTAAACATTTCACGCTCGCTTATGCTAAAGGGAAGTGACAGCGGCAGGTATGCGACAGGCAGAGAGCTGCCCGTGCCCAGGGCCACCGCCACCGCCGTCGCCACTCACCAAAACCAGGGCCATTGTCTTTGCCTCCGCTGCTTTTATCCCATTAAACAACAGACGTGTGTGATTGGGACACAGCGCCGCGTGACACATTCACTCGGTTCGTCATCATTTCCAGAGAGGACGCGGGGGGTGGGGGCGGCGGCGGCGGGGTTGGGGGCTGGTGGGGTGGCGGACAAAGCGGCGATTGTGATGTAAATGCTTTATGCTGGAATGAAAATGAGCCGAGCTGAAGCGCCGGCTCCCCTCATTTTATGTGGGCCATCATCCTCGTTTGCCTCCGCGCAGAGCCAGCCAGCCAGCCAGCCAGCGAGTGAGTGAGCGAGCCGCGTCCCTTTGAAGAGAAAATTAGCAACGGGAGCAAATGGGAGGAAAACATTTACAGCGGGGCTGGGGGTGGTGGTGGTGGGGTTGGGGCGGGGTCGGGGGGGGCATCAACAGCAGCCTTTGACCGGGCTCCAAGGTGGTCCACCGGTGACGGGTTCTGGGCAGGAGAGGCCTCTGCTGGGCTGCTTACAGGAAGTGATCTTGGAGTCGGCAGCACTCTTCACCTTGGAGCTCGCTGCAGGGCTCTTTGGTGTGGCCGGCCGCGCTGCATTCACTGCCCCCCCCCCAGCGTGCCAGGGAGTTTTCGGCACCGACTGCAGCGGCTGATTTCTTTTCCTCTTTGGTCTTCCGTTCAATTCCTCCCCCTCCTTCCTGCTTTTTCGTTCCCTTCAAGGCTAATGGTCCAGCAGTGTAACCCGACCTCGCGCACCTCTAACCCGAAACACATGACGTGCGCTCACGCAGCGGGATGCCTTGATCTCAGCCCGCAGACAATTACTCTGTCCCTTCAAGTTGAGGTGACGTAAGCTTGTTTGGAGGAGGAAATAAAAACATCTTCGGTGTTACTGATAAAATGAAAAAGTCTGAAGGAAAAAAAGTGTCAGTCGGTTTCCCTTTGTCTTAACCAGAGTAGTGTGCTGATGCACTGCAATTTGACCTCTAGAAATATCACACAAGAAAATACTGACTTTTGAAACATGGTTTCAGAAGATTTTTTTTTGCAGACACCTGACTTTAGCTTACCATTCACATTGTGATGTGACTTTTTCAAAGCACTGACTTGAATAGTGTATGTCTGCTACACGTGGGGAGACTAATCATAGCCGAGAAGAAATGCACTTGCTGCACTTTAAGCCTTTAATCATGCAGAAATAAACAAAACATAAGCTCAAAAAATTGTGTGAAAAAAAAAGGGTCTAAATTTTTGTAGTTTATCCTTTTTTCCTCATTTGTCTTAGAACACTTTACATCAAACACTTAAAATTTGGAGCTCTCTCTCTCTGACCTCTCTCTCTCTCTCTCTATAAATATATATGTATATATATATATATATATATATATATATGTATATATATATATATATATATATATATATACATATATATATATATATATATATATATATATATATACATATATATATATATATATATATGTACACATATATTGTGAACCTTTATTAACTTCAAAATATTGGTTTATCATGGATGGATTATAATACTATCAGCTAAACATATATGACGCACTGTTAGATGTTGTGAGGACAAATGGCTGAAGAGTAGGTTGACTCCAGTAACTGAACGTGACATAGTTGTTCCTGTACCATCATTTCATGCCGACCAACTGTGAACGCGTAAGCATTTGCAGAGCAAAACAAGTTTTTTTGAACATATGTGCAGATGACGAGGGAATCTTTGCGGACACAGACTTGATTGCATGGTCAAGCAGGTGTAAGCTGATTGCAAAGAAGTCTAGCATCAGCCTGGCACTGATCCACCCGCGGGAGGTCTCACGCCAATGTGAACAACAATCATACATTCTCCCCATCTTTTCTTTTATATTCTGTACAGAGGTCCATACATCCCTTGACCTTTAGGGTCATCCTTCTGGCCAATCTCTATGAGTGTGTCTCTATTAGCCCAGATCACATGTAAGCCCAACTCCTGGTGGACAATACTTCACACAATGAGACCATGTGACAAAGAAATTAAAAGTATGATCAATCCGCCTCTACAAACACATCAAGAGTGCAAGACGTTGACTTCACTGTATTCAATTGGCCGCCGAGAGTTTCCAGAGCTCGATCCAAGAGAGCATCCCTGGGGTGGAACTGGTGATTCACGTCATGGATGTGCCGCTGAGAAATCTGCAACAGCCGCATGGTCGTTTCAATGTGGACCAAAATCTCTGAGGAATGTTTCCAGCACACTGCGTCAAATCTATGCAAAGAAGAATTAGGTCATTTTAGTCAAAGGCGAAAACTAGTAAGGTGTGTGTGTGTGTGTCTGTGCGTGCATATAAGCTATATATAGTCCATATACAGACAACTTACAAGGTTTAAATCCAGTGAAAAGGCTCAGTTGCTCTTCTGCATGCAGAAATATGCGTATCAATAAAAGTGGAGTTTAGTAAAGTGACACTTTTGGATTCCTCCTTTTCTCCATCGCTCTTAATCAGGGACCCTTTAAGTCTTTGGTTTGATCCAGCCCCCCCCCACCCTCTCTGCCTCTATCCCTCTATCTCTCTCTCTCTCTCTCTTTGGTAAGCTGCTCTCTGTAAAATATCTCTGCGCCAGTAACAGCACAAAGGCTTACTTATCTAGGCATTACCTATTAAAGGTTTAAACCCCCACATCTCTGATAAACACTGCCTATAAGGCTTTTATCTCCCGCTCGCCTTATCGCACTCGTGAAGGTCCTTCTCCCAAGGCGCAGTAATTTGTTTAATTAAAGTGTCATTTTGGGATTGGAAAATATAGCTGCAACTGCGGCTAAAGACGCAAAGAAGTTTACCCGCGTGTCAATTTGGAGCCTCCTCTATTTTTGCCTTAATGTTGCCCTCCTCCTTTCTTTTCCTGGTATTTCTCCGAGACGTAGATTACCCCCCCCCCCCCCCCCCCTCCCACCCCAACCCCCCCAGATATTCCTTGATAGCAGCCATTGCAGGCAGCAGTGGAACAGGACAAGACAACAGAATCAAATCTAGTATGAAAGAAACCCCCTCTAGCCGCTATCTAAAAGCAGCCCTGGGAGGATTGCCTCTCTGGCCTCGGAGCTTCTGTTGTCAGCACTTTAGGCGATTTGTGTGTGATTTCATTAGGAGCCAAAACAACAGCCAAGAAGAGGAAAGAAAAGAGCGGATGCAAATTGCCGTCGTACGGCTCTTGCTGCGCGCACTCTTTACAGTCAGAGTCGCTCTTATGGCCATGCTGCTCCTCGAAGCCGCATCGCAGCTCTTCACTGCATCATCCAAAGCATTGTTTGCCAAATAAGTGCGCGGATGTGTTTTTCTGATATCTTCTTACCTTTTTTTTTCTTTTCTTTTTTTTTTTTTTTTACCTAAGGTAGTTTTGTTATGGGTATTACAAAACACCACGACTATTTTGCAAGGTGGTTTGGAGACTGAAACATGTAAGACGTGGGGATGAAGTGCAATTCACTTTTCTTGCCTCTCTCACAAATCAAATGATGATCTTGGAGACATAGAAACACACACAACATAGAAATTTTAAAAAGTACAGTGGTGGGGAAAAAAAACAACAACAACTTTTTCACACACCAGAACAGTGCACATGTGGAAGGGAACATGTGGGTTGTGTGTGACTGGAGTAAAAACATCACAAAATACACACCTTTAGCCTCACTTAACACTTGCTGTGATGTACAGAATTACATAGCATGAGTGTATTACTGCATACACCGCATCGCTTGTCTTTCTTCAGCTCTGGCTCTTCAGCTTTAAAGCATCATCAGCTATAGCCTTGCCCCTATGTGCTCTTGCATCTCGCGCCTCACTATAGGGGACACAAATCTATCCTTTTTTTTTTAAATGGGGAGGCAACATTCAAACCTAAAAGTATGATAGCAGCAGCAAACTCCCCAGTGATCACGGTAACAGGGTTGACTTAAATATTTATGAGCTGTTGCATACAGTCACGTCAGGCTGCAAGAAAAGAAAAGCAGAAGATCAAATGACAAGGACTGAAAAATAATAACTAACCACACTTATAAAGTGATGGCATGAGGAGGAAAGTTTGCATTATCTACAAAGGGGCCCCAGATTAGAGAAATGTGTGGCATGTGTCCAGAGGGGGAAATGTAGCTGGAATCAAGTTCAGTAATTGATGACTTCTAATTAATTCACCAGCATCAATTTTGGAAGGAACAAAAGACAGATTATCCTCTGTGAGACAAACATGTGGCACGCAGGACCAGAGAATTTACAAGACTTGGGAAAAAAAAAAAAAAAAACATTTGGTAGTAATTAAGAGAGAGTGTGCTGAACTTTGTGTGATTTAAAAACATATTCTTCATAGAATGTGTAAAACACAGCAGACCAAAAATATTTAAAAACAAAAATTTAAAGTGCTCGGCAGAGTAAAATTAGAACTGGAAGAACCTGGGGCGCTTCTCTGTGGAATTTGCTTGGTCTCCATGTGTCTGCATGGGCTCCTTCTGGATACCCATGCTTCCTCCCAGGGCCCAAAAACAAGCACATTTGGTTAATTGTCAACTTTGAACCGTCGGTCGGTGTGAGGCTCGTGGTTGTTGTTGTGGCTGCTGGCTGTTTGTTGTCACTTCCAATTCTCTAGGGTTTACTTGAATGCTTTATTTGAACTTGAATATATACATCAAACACATGCACACATAAAATGAGGAGAGTAAACTAAATGAACACAAAGAATATATATCGTATAATATATGATGAATTATATTATACAATATAAATACAGTATGCAAAATACAAGATCTTAAGTAAAAGAAATACAAACATTCAAATCAAATGAAATATCTCCAAAACAGAAACGGTTCTCTGGACTTTTTTTGTTTTGTTTTGTTTTTGTTCCGTACATTCATGGTGGCATTGTTTACGTCGCTCCATAGCTTTTTGATGAATGTATAATTTAGCAAAAGACCAAAGCAGTTGACTTATTCTTCTCTGAAGGTTTTCTTGCAGTGACATGTATAACATCACAGCCCCATCCTGTCAGTCACCATTTCCCTTCACACAAGCGCCCAACGCGACCCATCTCGGCTTCGTCGGCACTTCAGGCAGGGTCAGTACATGATACATAAAGGCCTGCAGTAAACCGGGGACTCCTCCAAGTTGTCCAAGCTTGCAGGGAAGGATGACTCCAGAGTCCCACCCCCACCTTGCATGATAACAAGTGATAAAAAACAGATATGTGGAATGTGTCTGATCTTTGTAGTGGATGGAGGTAAACCTTAACAACGCACAGTCACCGTCCTTCTCTGTGACAAAGAAATCAGCTGCTGATTTGTGGGGGAAAAAATAAATGAGCAACTTTGAAAAGCCGCTAGTTGGGTAAGGGGAATCTTTGGAATGGAGCTTTTCTGTTTGTGGTCATGTTGACTAAAGGCTAATTTGCAGCAAAACCAGCCTTTTAATTATGGCCACAAGGCAGCAATTCCTGAAGTGTTGTTCTGGTAATCCACTGTGTTGAGGACTGCAAGCACGATCTCCACCCCGATCTCCACAGAGCACGGAGGGGCCGCGCTGAAGCGCCTGAGCGTGCCTATGCGTGAGACGGGTGCTAAATACTAACAGTGCCAGGTGTGTGGTGCTTTTGAACAACACTCACTGTCTAAAACGCAAAAACACAAATTCATGCAGCGATTCAAGGCCCCCTGAATTTCTTTGCCTTTATTTCCTGGTTGGGAGTTGGGACGACGCGCAGACCGAACAGACAAAAGCATTTAAAATGCAAGTCTTTCTGCATTTAGGGTACCACACCAACAGGTTTATCCATAAGATAAATAACAAAACAGGTGTTTGTTTCCTTTTAAAAGAAAATCCAGACTCCAGTGTGGAAACGGCATCCTCTTTCAATCCTCGAGTGCGTACAATATTGAGTACAATATTGTCTCTGAGCCAAAGTCTTTCACAAGCCTGGAATCTAAACGTAAACATGCAGGGAAAACCATAATATAGGTGTGGGACTTTCATTTTAGCAGGAACGGCAGTCGCTCGTCAGCATGTAAACTTCAGACTGTAAAGGGAGATACAGATACACAGAGCTAAATTATGCAAGAGAAAAAATAATTAAACAGATCTGTTTGCGCTGTAAGAGCTAAATGTAAAATATGCCAGTTGTCGCCCCCCGTGATTGGCTATCTCTGATGCATGTTTTTAAAGCCCTGACATGTTATTAATAAAACAAACTCTAATAGAAATATCATTGGGCTTATTTTTCAATCAGGCGCAGCGTTGCAGCAATCCACAAAGCGTGACATTAATTAAAGATTGATGGCCGGGCCGTTCTTCTGAGTCGCAGATGATCCGGTAATTAAAATGACAAAAAAGAGAAAGATTTATTTATAAAAAATTCAACTTCTTTCATTTCCTTGTCAGCGGGCGCAGTGTTCTGTCATTTTAATGTGACCATCTCCCTCCTTCCGCGCTGCTAGATGAACGCTGTCGGAACAGGCGCGTCTCGCTTGTGAGGCTGAATGTGGGTTTCAGAAACGAGCAGGAAGCAGAACCAACAAGCGCTCCAGCTCGCCTTGTGGGCCCCACTCAATCAAACTTTTCAAAGGGATAAAAGTGAAAGTTTCGCTGACCTTAGTTCAGCAGTAATTCAGAAAGGGAAGCAAATACAAATGAAATAGCTTTGCATTTTTATTTTGGTAAAGTAATTATGTAGTCTCTTGGAGTTTGACAAGGCTTCTAATGAGTTCTCCCAGGACCTCTTTTATTTGTTTGTTTGTTATTTTTAATCTTGATTAAGTCCCCTTGTATTTAGCAAGCACAATCAAATCAAAGGGGAGGAAGACTAACTGTGCACATTTCTCCAACGTCTTTAAAGAGGTGTAGGCATATTTTCTCTGCGCGCTCTCGACGTTCTGCCTGCTATAGACAGCAGCCATCTGCTTGAGCTGCATTTTCCCACAATGGCAGGGCTACAGACTTGTGATCGGCATACGCTACATTAAGCCTGGGTCTTGTGGAACACATGACATTAAAAGAGATGATATCTTACAACGTCAAATCAGTGATTGTTGATTCTTTACCAATTTACCCTCCAAAAATCTAGAATCATAAATAATGAGATATGCAACAACAACAAAAAAAAGAAAAGAAAAATACATTCGAGATTATTGTTGTTGTTTATCAGTTTTTTCCAGTCTCAGCCCACTCAGAGTTGAGTTGAGACAACAGTCAGATCTATTTTATCCATCCGCGTCTGCGCATACTGGTCACCATAGAGAGACACAAATAGCTGGAGCTGCCAGTTTCACATGAAGGTCATTTTTATTTTAATTTAATTTTTTTTAGAAATGTCAAGGCATAGCAACACTGTACAAAAATGTTCAAAATTGACAGAGTGTGCTAGATTAAATGCATTTAACACCAGTGCTTTGCAAACAAAAGGGCCAATGCATAGTTAAAGGAAAAGCCTGTTTTTTTTAAATGATGTGGTACTAGCAAACATAAAAAAAATAAAACTTAAAATAAAACGCATTTTGTTCACATTTTGTGTATGCAACACAAACATTTAGCTGTTGGAATTTGCATACAAAGATGTATCTGTGTATATATATATGGTGGAATACACTACAGAGACATTAATGTTAAAAAAGAAAATATTGTACCAGTCAAAAAGTCATGAAGTCATATAATCACCACTTGCAATGCTATTACTGTAATAGCAATGGAAAGAAAATGCAGAAAAAGAAAAATGTATTTAAAGCTCATTTCAACTACTTTTTTGAGAGGGGAAAATACACCTAATATATATCTTAACTTTGCTTACTGCTTGTTTGAAAGGGGCAGACGCAGAGACAGGCTGCCTGTTGCTAACGCTCAACATTATGCAAGCCAATGAATCAGAGGCGGAAACATCTCGACAGAATAAATAAATGAAAAATACAGATCCAATTTGTAAACCTCCCAACTTCCTATAACCCTGTAACACCCATATCTTGCTCATAGAGTTCTACATGGCCGGCAGCCCAGTATCACTGCCGCGGCTGTGTGTAAATGCATTTCCATGAGGAACCACTACGTAGAGGATTTGGCAGCCGCTCCTGAGCGAAAAGCAGGAGGATGAAGGGGGGCGGAGAAGATGCATTAAATGATTACAATGACTGATGTTATTACTTATTTCGACCAAAAAAAGAAAAAAAAATGACTTCAACAGCATAATGGTCAAGCGCTGGGTCAGGGTGACGGAATTATTAAAAGAGAAAGAAGCGAGTAATTTCAGGAGATTTGTCAGTCGGCGCATTGTGGCGTCACATGATTAATACGTGTTGGAGGCCTAATTGATCCATCCTAGGTATTCCTTTCACACACGTCTTTATATTTTTCATTTACAACGCAGGCACTTGCGGGTAAGTTAATTGTAGATACCGCGGGATGGGGGTGTTAAGTAATGGGGTTTATATATTTAAGACGTGGACAATACAACTGGCCTGGCCTCAGATAAATGAAATCTTGCCTCCGCCATCTCTCCTCCCTGCGTCGGCTTGATAAATATATGTATTACGCCACATGATGAATGCTTTTTATAATATGTGGCACAGATAAGATTCTAGTATTCATATATGTTCTCAGCTTAACGTGTGGAGATAAAACAATGTTTCTGTATCTGCATCAGCTGCAAGACTGGGAAAAGTGTGTGTGTGTGTGTGTGTGTGTGGGGGGGGGGTCCTCGGAAGCAAGCGACTCTTTAGTTGAAGAGGGCCTGAACATACTGCTGCATCCTTCCTGTGGCACTATAATGTCAAATTAGTTTGTCAATCTTCAATGTTTTGCCTACTATTATTTGGATGCTTCTTTAAAACAACACACATTTCACCCAAATAACGTTAAATTTAAGGTGAAAGTCGTGTTGATGATATTTTTTGCACTGGTTCAATTAATGGTAACATTGGTAATGCACCACAAAGCAAAAAAAAAAAAACATTTCCATTGAAATCAATGTCATGGTTTCTCAACAGTTTCTCAATTTGGAATCAATAAAGAACATCTATTTATCGAACATCTAAACATTATGCGACTTGCCAGCAGCTTAACCACCCTGCTTCAGGCGTAGGACTCCTCACCACCTCCAGCAATTTTGGACTGACTGATCTTCATCTCGTCCATTTTGCTTTTCCTCTTGCAATGGAAATCATTCCAAAGGAATGTATTACTTTCAAGATTGGGGAATGATGTCTTTGTCCCGGTTCCATTGTTGGTTGGCCCCATGGTCTTGACTAGGGGTGGGCAAACCTTTTTGACTGGTGGGGCCACAATGGGTTGTAAAATGTGACCGGACAGGGGGGCTTGAGCAGGAGCAGATGGATGGAGTGTTTTGGTGACCCACCTCATAGGAGGAAAACATATATGATGGGATATGTAGAAAACATGTGCTTTAATGTTAGTTGAAAATGAACAAAAGCAAAGTAACAATACAATGTGTCTTTGAAGCCCCATAGTATTTAGCTCTTTATTGAAATGAATGAAATACAGCTATTTTCTAACTTACTAACTATTAAGATGTATTCAAGTTCGGCGGGCCGGATTAAAAAGCTTACCGGGCCACATATGGCCCTAGGGCCGTAGTTTGCCTACGCATGGTCTTGACCCACCTCCTCACCTTCTTAACCTTTATTGGCCGATTGCGTCCAATATCATACATTAAACAGGACACACAGCCTTAAAGCTTTTAACAACCATTCATCAGTGTATACTGCACTTGGAACTTACATGAACAGAATTCATATTTGCATTTATAATTTTCCTCTCCAAGTCTTTAAGTGACATTTCGGGGGATTTGTTTCAGCACTTTATAAAACACTGCTGGAATCTCGGTTATTACTTTTTCAGTTTTTGAGCTTTGTCTTTATTATTACTCCATAAAATGAGCGCTGCCATATGCCAAATAAAAAAAAAGAGATGCGGAAGGAGTCAGGGAGGGCCTCGCTGAGGTTATGACGCCACACTGTTCGGCTGTTTACTGGCAGGTGCAATAAAGAACAAATGGATTTTGCCAGTGTGCATGACGGTGTTGTGCAGAGGCACAACAACACCATATAGGCTGGCTTGGTGTGTGTGTGTGTGTCTCACCTGCGTCCAACCACCAGGACACGGCTTGGATCAGCTCGGATCAGCCCGACGTCTCCCAGTTTCCTTTGTCTGGCTGAGTGAATCCTCCCTCTTCCCATTTCTATATCTGTCTGTTTTCCCCACCTTTACTGCACTTTGATGCACCAGCCATCCCACCAGCATTACAAGCACCCAGGGTCCAATTAGCCCTTCAAACACCCTGCAGTCAGCACGCTATGCATAACCCTGCGCCGGTAATGCCAGACTATATAGAGACTTGCATTGAAACTAAAAAAAAAAAAAAAGAGGAGTGGCTCGCTTTATTTTCTGTTGTGAGCTTCTCATTGATGACCATCAATGCTTGAAGTAATAGCATAAGATTATTTTTGCTTTCCATTGTGTGTTCTTTGTTGTTTCTCGTTAGACATTTTTTTTTTTTTTTTGCATGTGATCATGACTTTCATGGGGCTCTTGTCCGGGACAAATGAAGAGATATGACTGAAGGTTGGCCCTTAGAGAATGTAATGGTCTCAATGAAATGCCTTAATTGCCAGTGTTGCCTAGAAACCTTTAAATTTCTAAGTTATTGTCTAGCGGTGGCATATAATGTTATGACACGATGAATAATTTAACTCACCATTCTTTGTTTTCCTTTAAAAATCAATGATGCCTGCCACGGCGTTTGACAAATCTTTAGCTTTAACTTGTCCCTTTTAAACAATCATCTGCTAAATGATAGTGACCCTTTGAATCTTTTAACAGCTCAATCAATAAAGCATGTTTATGCACGGCTTGCAAAAGCTTCATTTTGGGACTTTTGAAAACCAAAAAAAAAAAAAAAGGGAAAAAAAAAAAAAAAGCCAGCGGCTGCAGGTTGCTAAGTGCACGGGGCTAGCACTAAATCTTGGGAGTTAAACTTTTACTGGGGCATTATGGGTAAAAATGCCTTGTCAGCCATCTGCCATCTCCCCTCCTGGTAGCCGTATTTTCTGATGTGCTCAAGTTTGGGGATGCGGGGGAGGTGGTGGGCTGCCACCGTTACAGCACCCCTTTGGTAGCTGTAAGAGGGACTGCGAGGTTCTAATATGAACGCTAGAGTCTTAGCTAAACAGACCAACACAGACATGCTGAAAAACAAAAACCCAGTCACTTCTTTAAGTAATGCTTTTTGTTTCTTTCAAAAGCAGACAGACGAAAGTTCAGCACGGTTAAAAATAAAAAAAATAAAAACAACAGAGTTGTTAAATTTAGCTGTTAATAATTCTTTTCTCCAGACAGCGGCTCGTCGTGAGCTTCCGGACCGTCTCGTTTATGTGCAATCAACGAGCCTTTGCCAGCATTAATTTTTAAACAAAAGTATTGACAAAGCATCAGCATACAGTAAGTAACAGCACCGGGAGGTATCTAGAGGGGGAAATAAGCTATAGCACCCTTTAAGTCTTCCCCTTTTCCTTTCGCGTCTGCTTTTTGCTCGCTGCTGTGAAAATCCACCACCTCACCCAACATTATATAAGCGAACAGTATATTTGTTTATTCACTGTCACATTTTTGGTTGTGATTCCTCAGCGCACGTTAAGATCATCAGAACCGAGAAGGAGACATCAAAGACTTCACGTGGGTTGGCTCAGCACAAACACAAAGCTGGCGGCGGTGCGGCAGCCATGTCTCGTCTGCTCCCGCAGTCCCATAATGAACGGCGGTGCTGACCCTGTCATCCTGACAAGACTGCCGGATTAATGCGTTGGAGAGGGAAAAGGGGGGAATGGTGGAAGGTATATAAATAAATTAAAGCCCCACATCAGGATCCAGCGTTCCATGAATGCGCACTAAATGCTAATCATGGCTGATTAATCAGAGCATAATTTCACTCAACTGAAAAAGGTTTGTCAGTCATTTGTGCAAAATTAGCCCCTTCTCACGAGTGCCGTCACATGTGGTGATGGCTGGGCGACACGTTACAGCCTTAATTCAAGGTGATAGACTGCAGAGTCTTCACGCACGCTGCACTGTGGTCCGCCAAATGCATTTTGACCAGCGCACTGTCCCCAGCACGCTCCATGAAGTTTCCTCTGGAGTGCAGATGAGTCCAGCGACCCTGCTGTTTTAATCTTTCTTCTATTCCTTTTATTTGTTTCCTGTGTTTGAAACGAGAGGAGTTGATTAAAACTCCCTGGTGCAGACGGAGGGGTTAAATGTGTTGTTTCGGAGAGATGTGTACTTGACTGGAGCCCTGTGGTTAAGAAACATATCTGAATGAAACTCTAATCTGGGACCAGCATTCAATTGCAAAGCTTGTAATAGTGAGTTGAAGGAGGTGTTTCATGTTACCTACATTGTTATTGCAGCCTCCAGAGGACCAACTACACAACATAGCAGAAACCCTCACATTGCTGGCAGAGTGCAGACAGCCCAGACTGGATGCAGGCAACACCTTGTTGTGTTTACTTTATCCAGACTTGTTGCATTCTAACCAAAACAAGATGAAATAATGCAAATATCATCTCAATAACCTACTGTGGTTTCAGTCATAGGCCACAACTAATGTAGGCACTTTTTAGCATTGAGAATTGGAGAATGATATGCGACGTCCGGTATAAGACTGAATAACGCTTAAAGAGTAGCTTACACGCACATTAGTTCATCAGCTGTAGTTGGATTAAGCAATCCGGTGCTTTAATTTGAAGTGTCTTGTCAAAATACTGTCTGTGTTGGCCCTGCAATGAACTGGCCGTGAAAGGCTGCAACATCACCTGTGAGCCTGAGTGTAGAAGTGGTGAAAGACAACCTATGGATGGGTGTTATGTTGGTTATGTTGCCCACCGTTCAATTTTGGTAAATTCCAAACATCTATCTATCTATCTATCTATCTATCTATCTATCTATCTATCTATCTATCTATCTATCTATCTGTCTATCTTATCTGTCTTACTTATCTTCTTAAGGCCTTTGAACTCACTTGCACTGGCACTTGTTCTCAATGGGGCTTTTCCGAACAGGCAGTCTTCTCTATCCTCTTATCGTTGTAATGAGGTTGTTGTTAAATTAGCAGTGCTCTCTCTCTCTGCCTCCCTCTCTCTCTCTCTCTCTCTCTCTCTCTCTCTCTCTCTCTCTGGCTCCTGTCTGTCTGTCTGCCGCACAGCAGCAGCCTACTGCGTGGCCTGTTTGGATGCCTAGTCTCTCTGCAGTTACAGGAGTTATCAACCTGAACGTAAATGCTGTTCCCACTGGCAGAGGCAGAAGGCCTATAGCTATACGTGCATGAACAGCCAGGAGGAGAAAGTGTGGGCACATAGCAGTAAGATTGAATGGGAGGTGGTGGGTGGGAAGCGGGGGTAACGAGGATGGGGTCAGCCGGATGATTGATGGCCGAATGTTGAGATGGAGCACTCTGAGCAACAGACATGGCAACGAATGAGGAAGACACGACGGTTGTCACACGGGCAATAATTAAAAATCGGATTTATCGGCAGGCATCAATGCGCTACGTCTTTTTTCTACCGCACCTGTCACCGGTGATGGTCCTGTGTCATCCCCTTATCCTGTCATCCCATCTCCTTTTTAGCCTATTGTGAACAGAAACGTCTGACACCTGCTACTGGGGCAAGCAATGATGATGTGAAGTCGGCCACTTCTGGTAGGTGACTATGACTCAAGTGATCAGGTTCTCTTCAGACTGGTCTCATACATCTGGTCTGGGGTGCCCAAAACGTTGATCTCGAGCAATTGGTTGGTATATTGATCAGAGGATAGCATGGGGGCACTTCTCTCTTTTGTTATGACCTGGACCATAAGATTTAGGACCAACTTCATGGCTCCTAAATCATTGAAGGCCGACCAGTTTGCTACACTCCATTGAATCAACACATTTTCTCATTTGTATATGATTATTAATGATAGTGAGCTATGTGTAGGCAATGATCATGTTCATGAGTTTTCAATAATCATCAACAATAACTCAACAACATTGAATAAAATGTAATTTTAGACACAGATCAACCAGTTGTGCTATTTATAGAACAGGCTTGCGGGCTACCTATGTGGTCCTTGGGGGCTACCTGTTGCCTATGGGCACCACGATGGTGACCATAATTTAAAAAGTGTTATGTGCAATCAGAAAACTGCAGATGATCACATGCATGTTTTTGTTCTCTTTAAATGTCATTAGCTACATTTCCATTATCCCTTGAATTGCGCAAAACCTAAATATTGCAATAAAAAACTGGTAATGAAAACGCCTAAAGTTTTCATTACCACTAAAACAACTCTGAAATATGGAGAAAAAAAAAAGTTTTTTATGCTTTCATGAGGTGGTTTTTCAGACATATCGATATAGAGGTATATTGTAAAAGTGGAATGGAAACTTTTTTGGCTTTTACGCGTCACCGGACGTGTCACTTCAAGTCAAAAATGGTGCATTATGGTTGGACGGAGGAGGAGAGGAATTACGATTGCTAACGTAATTCTCGTAAATGTTGCGGGATGTAATTCTCGTAAAATCTTGTGACAAGATTTTACGAGAATTACATCCCGTCAGACGAGATTTCACAAGCACGACAGCTTACGCGCTTCACACCATTCAATGGAAACACCTGCAAATCGCAATTGTGCTTTGTCGAAAATTTTAGAAATATCGCTTTTATTTTTGGGAAAACTGTAATGGAAACACAGCTACTGACTCGTTCTTCACGGGCACTTGCTTTTAAGAGCAACAGTCCAGGAGAGCAAGTCGTTTTGACACATTTCCAATGTTCCTAAGTTATTATCAATCCAGCGAGTGTTCATGCTTTTTATTTGAAAACATGTCTCGCAAGCTAAGCTCTAAAATCTTTTTTCCCTGGGTTACATGGGTCTCCAACATTTCATTCCATGAGGAGGAATTCAGGGAATTCAGAACTTATAAACAGGCCCATGCATGTTCTCTAATCGCTCCTCAGTCTTTCTTACCTTTTTTTTTTCCTCCCTCAAATGACTCCCTGATTGTTTCCAAATGAACTGTGCAGCCAACCAACGCATAAACGCGCGCCGTTAAGCACTCAAGAATTTTGTGATGCCCATTAGCATTCTCCGTGCGTACAGGCTAATTGGGTTTTCCATTAGAATACAGTGGTTCTGCTGGTAATGAGTAGAAATGCTAGTGGCACAAAGAGGCTTTTTGCCGGAAATTGTGTGATGCAGTAATTTTCCAAGCGTTTTCATGCAGGCTAATTGTTATGAAGACAAATTCATGGACACCGTCAAAACAGACGCAAGTGATTGTGAGTGTTGTGCCGCTGACGACCTTTTATGGACACTTTCAGACACCACAGGGATTTTGGTAATGCATTTAAAGACAGATTGATGGAGACTTTGTTGGCAGTCCACGGTCACCACATGATGAGGCATTAACATGCTCCGCATCCCCCATCTGCTTTGACAATCGAACACGAATACTCACAAATAGCCAAACCTGTACATTGGGGTGAAAAGACAGAAAACCCGTCATTCTGAAGCACTGATTTCAGGGCAGATTACACCCGTGTAGTCCAGAGAGACTGGTATAGCTAGATGGGTGTCAGAAAGCATAAAAACAAGATGAGGATGAGGTTTAAGAGGGAATGGGTGAAAGAAAGAGAGGGACTCATTGGCAGAGATCCTCTGAGTGATAGATTCACTGGATTGTGAGCGCTTCAGACTAAGGGCCAATTCCAATTCCTCCCTTAACTCCTCAATCTCAACCCTCGCCCTTAACCCTCAATCTTTGGCCCTCAAACTTGGCCCTCAAAAATAAGTGTAAGGGTATGTTGTGACTTAGAAAAAGGAACACCCCTTAAGTGCAGTTACGTCTACAGCCTGTGGGGGGCGGCCTTACGCCAAAGCGACGTCCAGTCTGTCAAGAAGACGACGACGACGACGAAGAAGAAGGAGAAGAAGAAGAAGACGACGAAAAATAAGAAGTCCTCCGTCGCTACACAACGAGGTATACATACAAGTAACGTGAAGCTGGTCCGGCTGACAAGCATCGTAAAGTAAAAAAAAAAGAAAGTGTTACGCCACAACGATGTCAATAATCCATAAAGAAAAGTCTTAAACTAAGACAATACAATGGTTTCGTAATATTTATATCTTTATTGACTAAGAAAATACTTCCATTTGTAGCTCGCTTTTATATCGCGATCTTTTTCGAAGATGTCTTGGCGAAAATACGCAATGCCTTCTGGGTAGCCCTTACTGTCAAGGGTGGTGCCGGAGAATCTCAATATTGAGGGCGGTACAGCCCTTAAACTCCTCCCTCAACTTGACGTTCTGAGAATCGGGACAGCACTTGCACCTCGCGGGAGCGCGCAGTTTTGAGATTGAGGGTTGAGATTGAGGGTTAAGGGAGGAATTGGAATTCACCCTAACAATCTGTATTCCTTCCCGTTTTAAATTCAAAGCCATTTCCAGATTATGTAGCGCGACTGGAACAGTGCGGAATGAGTGCACTGTGATGCCGACATGTCTGATGACTGTTCTAATGGAGCATGAAACAGGCCGGAGATCACTTCCCTCAACAGACACGTGTCCCAGCACGGTACACTTGTGCTTGAGGGTCCTAGTGCCCTTGGATCCATGCTGGCTCCTTCATGTCAGATCAGTCTATATCCCTATCTAGCCAAGGTTTGAGTAGGTAAGTATTTGAATCAGGATCACAAGCGGCTCGATGCTAGATTGAGAAGGATAGATTGCTGGAAATGTTGAAAGTTGATTTTTTTTTTTTTTTTTTTTTTGCCCAATCATATGCAGGATGTTTGTGTATGTATATCCCGAGATAGGGAGATACCTCAGCTCCTGTTCATTGTTTCTGACACAGCAAAGAAACGGTGCCACTCCGGAATCCCCTTTTGAAATGAATGAAACAATTCAGAGAGACTGACAAAAAAAAAAGTGTCACCTAATAGAATGGATGATAGAAAAGGGATGGATGGATAGATGCATTTATTATTTTTTGAAAACTTCATTGCATGAGAGGTAACTACAGAATAACTCTAAATGTAACTCCACGGCGTGTTGAAGAGATGAAAAGGAAGTCAAGAGTCCCTGAACCACAATTTTAACATATTTCAGTAGCACGACCAGGTTACATTTTTTCATTCATAGTGTTTGTCAATTAAACTGTAATAAGCTGTTAACCAATAAAAATAAAACTATATATTTTTTTGAGTTTTAAACTTAAATGCGACAGTAGAGTAGAAATTGAGAAGTGTGAAAGCTGAATAATCCTGAGCTGCGAGGAGATGAAATGGTTAACGGAGAGTCCTAAGGAAACAGGTTCAAATGGTCGTGAAAAGTTTGAGATCATTTAAATTTGACACAATGAGAAATTAGACGGGCAGAAGAAGAAAGGCAACAGAGGAGCAATGTTCCTCCCAAAGTCTCCCTCATTTTTGGTGATTGCAGCATCTTGAGATGATTTAAAACTGACTTTATTGCACATCACAGTGGCTCGGTGTGCGCTTTTATAATAAAATGGTGTGACAATAAATTTACCACACAAGTCAATTAAGCGCATCTGATCAGGAATCACCTGAGGACCATAAAGACACAATGAATGACTGCAGTTGCTCTAAGATGCATTTCACTTCAGTCGTTTATCCCTTCTCTCTTTTCCCATGTCTCCCCTCTGCTTAACAGAGCAAAGTGCTTTTAATGCGCCTTTTTTTGTGAGTCGCCCCGTTTTCCCATTTAAACAAGTGTCTCAGTTGGCTCGCTTTGCCCTCAGCAGAGCGGCAGCAAACACTCCGGCACCCTCTGCTCACTTTTTAATGGCCTCCTCCACTCCGCTCCATCCTCGATTTTATTTCACACTGGAGACGGGCGAAGCGTCTCCTCAGCGTTTCCGCCGCTCCTCTCGTCAATCTCTTTGCGCTTAATTCCCCCTTAACTGTGTTCGCCGCAGTCGTTAACTGATTAAGCAGTTTAATTAGGCCACGCAGAGGAGATACACCGAAGACTGTGGAGCATGAGTTGCAAATGAAAGTACAGCAAACAGCATAAACAGGAAGATCTTTTATTCCAATGACGGCACTTCGAAGCTTCTCTCATTTTCTGAGATGCTCTGCAATCCCTTTTCAGGGTCACCCTGGTTAGAGATTTTTGTGAGAAGATAAAAGGCGATTCCGAAGATGAAAATGTATTGCTGAATTATCTGATTGTTTGTCAATGTAATTGTTTTTTCTTTTTCTTTCTGTCTTTCTTTATTTGTATGCACGGCCTCTCTCTATTCAACAGAAATCAGTGGATCCTTTTTCCCCACACAGGTCTCACAGAAGACGGTCTTAACCATCTTGATCGTAATTTACTCACTTGTTTCCACACTTGTTTACTCACTTGGCCACAGTACCTCAATCAGTTGAAGCAAAATCTGGCCAAGACCAACGATTAGGCACGGATCTCTTTAGAGGAATGTTTTGTCATAGTGTCAATGACAAGACTAGTTTTATTCACACAAATCATTACAGTGGTCGGTCGCCTGGCAAAGAGGCAGTGTTATTATTCAGAGCCAATAGAAATGTACACTTGCAACAGACAAAACTGTTTAAAAGACACCTGATAGGTGCGGCCAATTCTGTGCCATGTCATGTTGCGTGAATTATGATTAATCCGGTTTATTTATTTATTTTAATTTTCAAGGCAACAGTGCTTCAGTGTGTTCTTTGAAAATTGCAAGAATAGTGTGAACCCCCGCCCTTTCCTTTTTCTGTGTTCTTTTGTAACCAGAAGACAAGTGGAAGGATAACTTTCATACTAGGGGATTTTTTTTTTTCCTTTGCAGGAATTGTGTGTTTACAATTTTCTACTAATTGTGCAATTTCTTATTGTGAACAAAAATAGACACAGCAGCCTGTGGCAACATCACCTTTCACAAAATGTTAAAGGTTAATTGACAGTTCTTGAGACATTTGGACCTGTGAAATGATCAGTAATAAATGCTGGAATTATTTTCAACAACCTGTAAAAAAAAAAAAAAAAGTAAAATCTTGCTCATTACTGTCGTCATCCTATTGGCATGAAGTCCTTTCTAGGCTTAGTCAGTCAATAAGGTGTTAAATATGAAAGACAAAATATAAGTCGAAAAAAATGTGCATTCTGAAACCGTTCAGCATTCAAGACATAGAATGTATGGGGTTTCATGTCTGACCAAAAGTTAATCATTGTTATTATTTTGTCAACTTTTTAGCTCATGTGTATCTAATCCCACTGTGTCTTTTTCTGAAACAATAACAAGACACAAAAGAAAGGCGATATTGGAACGGCGAGAGAACAAAATGGCATCCAGACTCCGCGCCTGGCTTGACGCTGGCCCTCTCGCACCTACCGCAGGAGTCCCACCTCGGGGACCTGGCTGCCATTATAGGTGAGATATCCTGTGCGGGCCCGCAAGTCTGGCAGTGGATTACACAGCGCTCCCCCACCGAGGTGCCCAGCAGGGAGGGAAATAAGCAACTCAGCTTCCCTCCAGCCAGTGTGTGTGCAGGCCTGCCTCACGTCGCCTCGCCGCGCCTTGCCGCGCTGCTGGATCAAACACCTTTAATTGAAACAGTGCTTTTCATGCAGGAAAACAAGGAAACACACAGGCGCGCACACACACACACACACACACACACATGCAACATGTCTGTGCTGCAGCTGCACAAAATACAAATGCGGGATTTTGATGACCTAGTTTGAAGTTCTGCATAAACAACTAATATATATTTTTTTTCCCCCCCTGTGTCACTCTTTAATAACAGTGCTAGTGAGGGAAATACCACTATCAATCATAGAATCATTTTCATGTTTGCCGTCCTTCCTTAAAATGCCTCCAAGAATTGCTGGATATATAAATAAAAAGGATGAGATTGAGATAGATAAAACTGCGCCCGCAACTGATGGTTTTCATATACAACAACAGAAATCATTTATGGGCTGCTACTACAAAGTAATTATGTTGTTTTTTTTCACGTTAAGAAAAAAAAAAAAAAAAAAAAAAGGTGGGGGGGGGGGGGGGGGGGGCGTCTGTGCTCACCCCGCTGCATTACATGCATTACAATGGAGTAGACGAGTCCTGCTGATGGAAGCTGGTCTAACCTTTGACCTTCTAAGTGGGAGCAAGTCTGGGTCAAGAGGATCTGCTGCAGGTCAGGGAACAATAGCAAACACCCGGGAGCCGCGTCGCAAGAAAAGGACGACCTGCGGGGGTGTTTTCAGGGAGGATAGCACAGGGAGGCACTCAGCATAATGCAGGGTTGAATCCTTGCAAGCCAAACACCATGCCCGAATATGAATACAGAGTGGGCATCCTGTATGATGTCAGCCAATCCTTATCAGTCGCTGTTCTCAGTGAAAAGTGTTGCAACGCACACCGGGGGGTGATTGTTTTATTTTATTTTTATTTTATTTTTTTCTAAAAGAAGAGAAACGCAGCATTATTCAGCGAAAATGAGGTCAATGAAAAACCGCCGTGAAATGAGTGAGAAACAATCATCTCTGTGCCCGCTCTCTTACACTTCCTTTCCTCGCGCGCTGTTTCCCGCCGTAGCTCCTCCACCAGGAGGCAACAAGGGCAGCCGCAACACCCCCCCCCTCTCCATTTGCTGATCCTGTGATTCTGGCTCCGTGTTTGATTCCAGCAAAAGGCACAGGGGGGACACGGCGCGTAATTTATGGTTTCCATCTCGCCGCAGATGAAAAATAATCAAATCGACATAAAATGCAAAGAGGAGGAAGTGATTATCTAAACGATGGCTGCCAGGTTCGGGGAGTTTCCATCTGACAGCTGAGCGCCACTGTCTTTATGGACAACGGGAGGATAGAGGGAGGGGCGGGGGAGAGGGGAAGGCGGGGGGGGAGGTGAGGGACTCTCTCCCTCCCTCTGTCTCTCTGTCTTTCTCCCTGTCTCACATTTGGGCACTTTACAAGAGGAAAAGATCAATTTCCACACACACGCACGCACACGCGCGCGAGCTGACAGCCTGGGACGGAGTATGACATTTAAAAGGAAAAAGCTGACATTGACTCCATCACTGTCGCCCCCGACTGCCATAAAGCAGCTGCAAATATTAAAACATTTTTCATCTGCGCCGCTCGAGGTTATTGGCACCAGAAATTGTTTTCCTCTCCGCCTGCTGCCGGCCGGCTCCCCCGAGACCCTCGCCTGTTACCGCCGCCCCTCAACATATTGGCAGTTGATGTGAAGCTATCCATGTACACTTGCCACTCACAGAGTCTTTATCGCCTTCCGCTCGCCTCACTGTTGCCGCTAAAAAAAAAAAAAAAAAGAAAGAAGAAAAAAACAAAACAAAACAAAAAAAACCCTTCCTGTTCTCTCAAGTGCACGTGCATCCTGGTTCTCAGCCGCCTGGATTAAACAGTTGCCATCAAAGCAGCAGCGAATCAATCGCTGTGTGCGTTTGTGGGCGTGCGTCCGTGTGATGCTGCTTATAAAATCACTTCTCCTGCCATCGGTGTAATTCGTCAACAAGCTGAATGATTACTTTCCCATACTGTTGAGTTCTCCATGTTTTTTTGTTTTTTGTTTTTTTTTTTGTTTCCCCAAACGGCTGGTTGCTCATGAATACCTTTCATTTATTTGTTTTCTCAGCATCTCAACATCAACCCATCTTTCTTTTTATCCTGCCTTTTTATTATCATTATTTTATTTTTCTTATTTTATTTTATTTTTTTTTGCACGCAATCAACCGAGCTTTGAGATGCTGATTTCTCTCAGGAAATGTTCTGTGTTTAAATATGGTGTCAAGCTACCTGGAGTTGGGCTCGGCTTCAATTATTTGCCCTGACACCCCCCACATGAAAAAGAGAGAAAAAAAGAGAAAAGCTTACGGGGGGGGGGGAAGCGCATCATTTGTCACATGAGCTGAGTGTTCCCCATGTTTCCAAATGTATTTAAATGTGTTTGGTTTGATTGGCCTGCAAATAGGATGGCACCGCATGTTTTCTCTGGCATTCATTCATTCTTGTAATTTCAGAGGAACTCTTTCATATATCTCACTTTTCTTCATCCATCTACGTTCCGTGACAGGTTTTGTGTTACGAAATAGCACCTGAGTACAAAGGAAATTGTGGCTCATTTGCACCAAGTCGGAGGATGTGATAGTGATGCGAGCACGACAGGGATCCCTGATGCGTCCTGCCGTCGGAGAGGGGGAAACTTGAAAGGCAAAAGTCTCCAGAAAAATCACAAGAATCTATGACTCACACACAACCGTTTGACTGCAGAAATAAAATCTTTATTTTGGCAAACTTTGATAAAGTTTTATAACTAAAATGAAATCTGTTTTCCAGAGTGTCCGTCACCAAACAGGTAATACTGAAAACTCTGGGTCACGGTTATAATGCTGACATCTGGAGTTGTACTCTGGCCGCTTTATTAGGTGCAATGTTGGATCGCTTGTAACACAAACAGCGAACTGGCCAATCACAGGGCGACAAATCAACGCACAGGTGTGTGCAACCTGAGCGTCGAATAGTGGAGAAAAAGAGGTGATTGAAGTGACTTTGAATGTCTCAAACTGCTGGGATGTTCTCGCACAACCATCTCAGGAGCTATGTTTACATGGACACAAATAATCAGAATAAAAACGCTTCATGTGAACACGTCAATCGGAAGGTTCTGATCTGATCCGGTCCATTCGGAAAGAGATTTCGTTCCGAAAAGAGAGGTGTTTAGGTTTTAGACAACGCAAAGTGCAGCTTCTTCTTCTACTGCTATTTCCGGAACATTAGCCAACTCATGCCCATGTGATGTATTCTGAATAAATGCTTGGTGCGTGACGTCATGATCGGATCATCGTATTTCGTGTCCATGTAAACAGTGGAATTGGAAGTTACGATCGACCGAGGTTCAGATCGGATTGGGGAAATTTGCGCATGTGAACATAGCTACTGACAATTGTCCCAATACATCCACACATAAATTCAGATTTTTTTTTCAGTCACAACCCTTTAAGTCTAAACAGATATCACCCAGGTCCAGTGGCACGGCTAAAATGGTTCTTTCTTCGGCCCCTGCAGTCCGTCTTCAGGCCTGTGGAAGATATTTGCCACTAATGCTCGCCAATGAAAGGCCCAAATGGTCTTATTACAGCAGCTCCCACAGCGCACGCTATACATCAGGTAGGAACACAGCAAAATGGAGACCCTGATTGTTCGGGGAGCAACAGGGCTCGTTACTCAATGTGCCTCACCCTTCCTTACAACACGAAAGGTTTTTTTTTTTTTCTTCAGCAGCCGTGACTACCAGTATCAACAGTATCAACTGCCTTCTGTTCCCCTTTTGACCTCAGAATGGCCAAAAAGTGCTAATTAGGGGAGGATCAGATTTGAACAACTGGAACAAGGTCAGAAATTGGACTTTTTAACCTCTTCCATCCATGCGGGACCTTGAAGTGTTTCTCATGTGATACATGCAAAAAAGTTCACCAGACATAATAAAATATATGCATACAAAATACATACTGCATTACACAGCTAATCTCAATATTTCAAAATGATTTAGTTGTGGAGCATTTGTCCCTGTCTGGAGCAAAATATAACCTTCATTCAATGGGGCTGACACGGCCAACATCTTCCTTAATATACTACTACTACTATTATGTATACACATACTACACATATTCATGCAAACATAGTCACACTTTTATAATTATACACACAAATATTTGCAAAAACAGGGATTCTGTTTCAGCACGGCAAAAACTTTAAATAAATGTGACCCTATCAAGAAAGTGTATCAAGAAAATGGATTATGCTCAGCAACACACACACACGCACAAACACACATGCACGCACACACACACACACACACACACACACACACACACACACACACACACACACAAAAGCACCCAAATCAAATAACAAGAAGATTAAAAGCAGCCATTAGTTTGCCGTAATTAAAGCGTTGGATTGGACCTGCTCTACCACTGGCTTTGCTGATAGTGTCTTGTAAACAAGGTGTCTTTTCTTCAATCACTTCACAAACACCAACTTGCACATGCACTCCAATTATGGAACTATTGTGCTCTCAAATGAATCAGTTGTTGCCGTTGCAGTCAGACCTCCCCTGATGTTGCTGCGCGAGGACACGTCAGACACCTTGGCTCAGGTGACCCACCTCACCTTCTCCTCTAGCGTCTCTCTCTCATGTGTGTCTTCGCTCCTTAGCAGAGGAAGGTTCGAGACGGACTGTGTGTTTCCTCCTGTGATATTTCTTTTCATATGTGATGCACTGTGAATTCTCCGTAGGGATAACGTTGCAAGAATTCTACATTATATGTCTTTTCTTCTCCTTGTAGTCTCCCCCAACCACGGTAGGGCTCACACATGACTATCATCATGCTGGGTGGTCTTTTTTTGGGAGAGAACTTGACCTCCTTACCTCAATCAGTTACTAGATGCCACTTGTGTGGTGTCGAAAAGCCCATATGTTGCTTTAGGTCCTCCTTGGCTCTGGTGAGGACGACTGCTTGGAGGGTCATGAGCTCATGGGCAGCCTTTCCTGACACCACAACACGTGCTCTCTCCAAAGGGCCCAGGCCTGGCGGTAGTAATATCAGGTCACCGCTACTGCAATTATGCAGAAGCTCAAAAGCTGCAAAGGAAACATATTGGTGTAAGGAAGCTCCTACAAGTTCCCTGCTAGAAACCAGTAAACTAATGTGAAAGATTATTGGAACCAAATTCATATTAATATCCAAATTTCAGGGCTGCAAGATAACCGGTGTTGTGCGTGAACTCATTCGACGAATGAACGTGTATTTCATTGTTTATTATTTGGGCCGAAGGTGAACTGAACGCACTGTCGTTCTGCTTGATGAACGTTGTTGTGAACGCGTTCATTCTGGCGTTTGTGAACGCCGCTCTCTCACTTTTTTCATGATGAACTCGGGGTGAAAGCTGCAGCTGGCGGTTGGTGTGGACTGAAGGGGCAGCAACAGAGTTCAAACTGACAATGGGGAAATGGGCAGTATTCTGAGGGCTGCCCCTCAATGCTAATATAAAGCCTGACAATAATGGTTTAGGATTAAAATTGGATACGAGGATGAAAACTTCAGTTCCAGAGCTAAAACTGATAAAAAAAATAGACTGTGGCAGTCATTTTGAAAAACAATAAATAACAAACAAAACAAAAAATAAAGAAAAGAACTATGAACTAGTTCATTTTTGGAACCATGGACAGAACTGGTTCATTTGAAATTTTGTGAACGGAAGTTTGAACGAAGTTCATTTAGAAAGTGAACACTGTCTAACACAACCAAAACAAAGTTTTCGGTGAGACACATCTGCATGTGTGACCAGCACCATCTGAAAAATTTTCCCAAAACTACAACACAGATCAAACATGCACGTCGCATGTTCCTTTACATAAACCACATATTTCATTCTGATGGAGCTGAAGCAGGATCACAGGCTGTGTGTGGGAAAAGGTATCTTGCTTTTCATATGACTCTCTCTCTCTCTCTCTCTCTCTCTCTCTCTCTCTCTCTCTCTCTTTGTCCCTCTATCTATGTGTGCGTGCACGCACTGGGGAAAGTCTAGTGTTCACTCTGGTCCTCTGCTTGGTGAACTCTCGCTGACCTGGAGAAGGGGGCACAGCCAGGTCGGCTGTCCACTGGTCAAGACAAATAGTGGCCACTTCCAATCACATTATACGCATCCCCTCTAGCCACCAGCCTTGTTAGTGCAGTAATCAGTCATTGCTAGGTTCCTATCCTCAGGCCCATCACATTCTGCCCTTTATGACAATTCTTCCACCATTTATCAGTGCATCACATACACGTTTTTAGCTTCTATGATATCTTCTGATCTGACCTATACAATACCTGAAAAACTGTCTATCAATCAGCCACTGGTGCAACAGACAGAAGAGACAAACGAAAAAAATAAAGAAATGCCCTTAGCGGTTGCTGTATTATGACACACCTACTTGTGTTTACTCTCATGAAGGATATGCCAATATGGAATAAAAAAAATATTTAAGATGCAGCAAAGGATACAACAGGATGGCAGGATAATCCAAAATAAAAGTCAAAGGAAGACAAACAAAAAACAATTTTCTCACTTTGTGTAAGACAAGAAATTAAATAAAAACTTTTAACATGAAAATACTGAGATCTGGCAACAAATTAAGCAAACAGCCCACCATCATTACCACACATGCGTGCGCACACAAGCACATGTCCGAAACTCAATCACCAGAGGTCGTGTTAGTGAGTGGGGGAACAGATTTGATTAGCGTTGTATTAGATACGGGAAATGATTTCTGTCAAAGCCATCTTTACTGCAATTATGATATGATAATTATGTATTTCATTATTTACATGGGATAAATACACGGCTGGTGGCTTCTGGGAACAAACATTGGTGATGAAGAGAAGGCATTATGTTGTTCAAATGAAACGTGGGTATCTGCAAAGGGAAATTAAATATATATATAGTTGGTGTTTAGATGGTTACTTGTTTATTTAAAAACAACAACAACAACAACAACAAAACCCTGACAATTGCTGGTGCGATGTTAGCTACTACTCTTCTTCTGGCACTTCTACTTACCTTTCTTTTTCAACCTACCCTTACAACCTTAAATTAAAAGTAAATTCAAGATAGCTGATAGTCATAAAAAAAAATAGTTATTGCATAAATTATAGAAACAGATTTTCACAAGAGAAGGAAAACGCCCATCTGTTAAAATTCAGCATAAAAGAAATGAACATACATACCAAAAGTTATTCACCAACACTGCTGGTTGAAAGTCGATTGGATATTTTGACGTATGTTCCGTTTAAAGTGTACTTTGTACAATGTTCATTTATTGTAAACTCACGGAATAAACAGCATTTCCACCACATCCTTCAATCTGTCTAGTATTTCCAATAAGACGTGCTTAGACCAAACCTGCAACACCATGGAATCTCAATATCACTTTGCATGTTCACATAAACTGTGTATCATTGGGGGCACGTGATGGATGAATGAAGATAAAAAAAAAGAAATTCTGGTTTTGCAAACTGACTTTATGCTATCTTTTGAGGCTGGATGTTGACGTGTTTGACATAAATTGTCACAGACAGCAGTGAGGGCCATACAGTGACAATGTCTTACTCATAATCTGCTAAAATAAAGCCAGCAGAGACACAAACATACCTGAGCAAAATAAAAGGATCCATTCAGAGTCGTGCGCACGCAAACACACACACACACACACACACACACACACACACACACACACAAGCAGGCAAACACACCTTGTCATCTGGCATTGGAGCTTCCAATTTGCCTCTCATTCTAGCCCTCATCTTCAATGTTAGCAGCGCGGGGGTCCCATGCCACCTTAACACAGCTAAACCCACGGCGGCCATCGGCTTTTGACAAGCCGCCGTCTCTGCAGAGCTCACCAGCGGTTTAGGGAGCTGTATATTCCAATTAGCTGCCAGGATCCCAGAGCCATGGATAGTATACAGAGGGAGTCACATTCAATTACAGATGGTGTCCACTGTGGATTTGTGTGTTTTTTACCTGTCCTCATGCATAAAGTAAATGCTACAGCTCCCATGTGCACTGATGTCAGAGCATGTGTGTGTGTTTGTGTGTTTGTGTGTGTGTGTGTTAGAGGCAGTAGCGTTGGTGGTTGGGCTGGATCACTGTACATCTCTATGCGCTGATGTTTTTTTTTTATGTGCATGAGTTTATGTGCACATTTAATGGCTCCTCATCACAGCAACAGCATTTACATTAAAAACAATGCTACTTCCAGGGGATCCTCGTGTGACAGCCTCTGCGCAAAAAAAAAAGAAAAAATTGCCAACAGCTTGTGAATGATGGTCAGCAAGCTGTCCTACATAACTCCGGCTTAAGGCAAATAAAAACACTGAAAATATGCAAATATATTCAAGTCAATAAAAAAATTAAAAAAACTACAATAAGCGCTATATTCATGGCCGCACATCTTTGTAAGACTTCCCTTTTGATTTCCTCATTTTCTCTGACTGATTATCATATGAAAATAATAAGGAATTTATTTTTAAGCGGCTGCAGCCTGCCTTCCTTTGCTATATTCTTTACATATCAGAAATCGTTTGATGTGTTTTTGAAATGCCTTCCTTGAAGAAAACAAAGGCGTGCATAAATTAGTGGCAAAGGCTGCAATTAGACAGTCCCTGTGATTGGAAAAGAATAATTATCCAGAGGCTGGCCTGCTTTGGGCCTCTTCAACCACTCAGCCCGCAGTGACAGGGGAGATGCACATAGTCACCAGAAATATGTACCAAAAAAAAAACATCATTTTGATCAGCAGGGATAAACCCGGACATAATTAGGAGTTAAAAGCGGCGCAGTGTTTGTCAATGGCTGCTGAAGGCTCGGAGGTTTAACCCCATGCACCAAAGAGGATCCTGGTTAAAAGGCTTTGTTTGGTTCTTTTCAGAGCCGCTCATTAGAGCCACCATAAATATTGTTTTTACTTTGCATCTGGTTCTGGCTGAAGTCAACTCAGAGCAAATTCAGAGAAAATAAGGTATCCTTATCTTTACTGCATCAATCTTTATCGCATCAATAGAAGGCAGTAGGTCTACAAGGATATATTGCTCTCTACAAGGGAGAGGTAACTATATATGTTATCACTTATACCATCCGTACTATACTATATATAACAGGTACAATGCCTTTTTTTCTGCATAGGATCAAAGAGGGTTCATAGTTTTTTGTTTTCAACGACCGCAGCAGGAGAAACAATCTAAAATCTGTGGCTGGTCATGTGTCAACACTTGATGATGGTTTCAGTCTACGTTTTTACTGGATGTGCTGGGTACTGGATACGCTTCCCCACTTAGAGAGGAATTTGGCAATTGTGTGTTGTCTGTATTTGGGAAGAAATTTCAGTGGAATTTTTTTTTTTTTTCGTAAGTCCTGTGGGAAGGCATTGACCTCATTAGAAGAAAGGAAGACGCTAAGTAAAATGCCGCTGTAATTGTAAGATGTGCTCCTCTTCCATAAATGCAAATATGTTCAATGGCATTTCGTTCATTCATTTCACTGGGAAAGGACCTCGTTGCTGGAGGAGTTCTTTATGTTTGTCACTGAATTCCACATGATGATGAATAACACAGGAGGTCGAAGTGTTCACCCACCAAACATGTTGCAGACCATCACCATCAAGCGCCTCATTCCGAGTAAACGTCTAAGTTTACCTTTGTTTATCGTTGTTGTTTTGGCCGGCTGAAGATCATCACGTCTGGGTCACTGCATGGATCCTCTATGTATGACTATTTGTTGCTTCTCCAAACCTACGAAACAGTATCAACTATCATTTTACATTATAGTCGAGTACTGTTATGTGTGTGTGTATAGATATACTTACCATATATTGAAATATCAATCAGCACCCCCAAAATCTGGCTGCTATTAATTAACATGTGATGTTAAGCTATGGTTCTAAAGCACAGCAATGCCTCCTTTTCTTAAATACATGGTCTCCATATTGTATGAAGCCTGTGGGAATCTGTGGCTCATGAGGTTCATCGTATCGTTCGCTAATCACTGGCCGGGGACTTGGATCAGCAGCTCCAGGGGATGCACCAAAACACAAATTGCTCCCAATGGTCAGGCCGTGCAGCAGCTCCCCAGGCAGGGCTGCCGGTGGAGATTGAAAGGCAAATTTCAAAGCCCTTTGGAAGAAACTGTAATATTAATTCACAATTTTGCTCTTTTTACGTTTTGTCCCAACTGGGAGCGGCACAAATTGCAACATCGCAAACAGCCTATTTAAGCAGCTGTTATTAAATGTTTGCTTAAATGCAACAACAAAACTAGCTGTGGGAAAAGTGTTAAAAAAAAAAAAAACTTGATTTGTAGCGGTCAATCATCTGTCCAGTAAACCTCCTCTTTATTTCCTTCCTATCCAGCTTTTTTCCAAGTCTTCAAACATGGTCCCGTCCATCCTTTTCACTCACACTCAACTTGAAGCAAAAACAGCCTAATTCACAGGGCAAACTTTCCCTTCTCCAATACGTTGATTTGATATACTCCAATAGAGCCTTTCTCCCAGACACCATCAATTGTCTATGGATTTTTCTTGGCTCTCCTCGGAAAAGAAACAAAAGCAGGTCCTGAAAAGCCTCGAGCCTAAGAGGCTTTATTGATATCGATGTTGGGGGAATATCGCCCATTTTCGCCAGGGGATCAATCAGCCCGTCACCGCTTGCTTTGCGAAATGCAGCCTCTCTGCTTGTGGGCATGCAGGGGGCGTGGATTTGTGTGTCTGCCTGTCACCCAGTATGTGTGTTTCTGCTGTCCAGCAGGAAAAAAATGGGAGAATACAAATCCATGGTTAATTTTATTTGTATTTTAACTTGAATTCAAATTAACAATATAGTTCATAACATTTACGTTTCCCCTCTTCATTACCGTTACACGATTTCCCTCCCTTTATTCTGTTGGAAGACAAAAATAATACTATCTGTTTCACAGTCAATGCATGGAGTCTTAAGTGTTATGTCCACCAAAGATGATCTGCATATCACAATTCAGAGCAAACCTGAGCAAATCCATTTGTTTTTTCCATTTAGTTTGCTGTCTGCCTTATCTGAGAGGCTTATTGAATTGCTTATAATTGAATAGCAGAATTGGATAATTTACATTAAGGCAATTCAGGTTGAGTACTGAAAATAAGAGACTTGGATTATCATAAAGAAAACGGGCCAAGTTAGGGGTGCGATGTGCAAATCAGTAGACACGGGTTGGAATAATAAACAACATTCAGGGTTTCATTTGAAGTAAATAGCTAAAGCAGAAAATCAGAGTGTGGTTGTGACAAAGCAAGGTCATCACTGAGTCACTGGCATTCTGTAGGACATTTAGGGCCAGACCCACAAAGCAATTGCTCAGCTTTAGTGGCAGAAAACCCAGACAAATAGGACCAAAGGAAATGTGTCCCCTCCACAAACCACACATAAAGGTAAAAAAGTGAGCCAACACACACACACACACACGCACAAATATAGGTGTGTGTTTGTGTGTGGGTGTGTGTGAACGCAAAACATGAATAAGTTTTACCACCTGAAATCTGCACTTGATCAGATCAGCTACACAATAGGAGCAAATGCACTCAGGTGGTCTTCACTGCCTAATATAAGACTGATGTGTCTTTCGGCCATGACAGTGTTCACACCAAGACGGAGGCATCGTGAGGCCAGGTGCACACGGGAGGATGTATATCGCAGTTTCCCTATTCAAATCAGAGCAATGGAAATTATTTGAAGGTCCAGGTTGCCAGGACAGTTCTTGTCCAACTATCTAGAGTGGAGATTGCAGCCAGGTAACCAGATCGCAATTTGCGCCCTGACTCCTTTGTGGCTACAGCGCTAGAGTGGTAGAGATTACGTAACGCGCGTAACGTCGTCCCAAAACACGCTGTCATTTTCCGCCGAGCTCCATTCTTTGAGGATCTGACTCACAGTCTGCGCTTATCTAATTAAGTGACTTATGTAGCAAACAATCAAGAATTGTGCAATTTTACAACAAACTTATCTTATTTAAAACAGCAAACTACCTAAATGATAAGTAAATGTAACTGATCCTTTATGAAACCTTCGATGTAGCAAGGGTCCCAAGGCCCTGACGTGTTGTACTAGGAGTTCTCAACCTCATCATTAGTTGGTAGAAGGAAGAACTACCAAAGCTTGCTAGGCCTCTACATTGTTAGGGTCATAGGGTTGAACAATGTGTTTTAAGGAAGGGCTCACTGAAGGTTTTATGGGAACATTTACGACTGTTCCCTTGTTTGACTTTATTGGGAAGAAACTTTGTTAGGACACAGTTGTGACTAGGTAACATTGTTTCTCTAGATGCAGAGCTAAGCCGTACACAGGCACAGTTATACATTAATTGTACTTTTTTTTTTTTTTTATTATGTTGGGGACCCATTGTGTGACACTGATGCCAAGGTTTGTCAGCCACAGTCTGATGTGGACTGCACCGCACGAGGACCCTATGGGTCATTAAAAATGAATGGGAACCGCTGCATGAAACAGTGGATTTAGTCAGGACAGCCTCAAGGATGACTCCCTATCGTGGCACAGTGGTGCAGAGGATCGCACTGTGACCTAACAGAAAAAAACCCTCCTGGGATCAAAACCAACTCAGGCCTTTCTGAGTGAAGTCTACTTCTTCTTCATGCACTTGCAAGGCCTCTGCACCAGTACGTCAGCTTTCCCCACTCCGAAAACATGCAACTGGCCAAAGGTGAATCTAAGCATGAACTGGTGAGTGCTACTGTCCTATGGAGGACTACGATCCTAAGGGCGGTTCATAGAAAATGGATGAAATGGACAAAAGAAGGAAGACAGATCCTGAACATGTTTAGAAGGACAAAGTAAGTGAAGTGACAAACTTTGTAACAAACAAAACTCAGTGTCCAAAGGAAACTAGTGTGTGCTCCATGTGCTTTCATTTCAATATGTATGATTTCTGTGGAGTCTTTTTTTATCCTCAAAACTCAATTTAAGCCAATGTACCAATTGGTTTTGCCTGATAATTAGTTATTAATGCACACACCTGAATTTTTGAAATTGACAGTCTCCTCACATTAGTGGTTTTTGAAGAGGTTTGTGTGAAATGCTGAGATAATATTCGGCAGACACACCTATGTTGTGTCCCCACAGACACCCAGTAGCGGCAATTTAGTCAGTCTAAGGTATAGATAAAATAGGGCCTGAGATAAAGTTATCTTTCAAGGTAATTATAATTTCTAGCGGCCAATGAAGAAACCATATTATCTCCAGTCACCAAAATTATTGTCTCATTGTGTTTTTATTCACATGTGAAAATGAGGGTTTGGTTTATTTATCAGTGCAGAAAGAATGAATTCATCAAGAAAAAAACAAGTTCCAATCAAGTTTTGTGACTGTAAGACAACATAACACTTGAATGAGCAGCAGTATGAAGTACAGCTCAGTGACTCAAAGGAACTTGTCAGTATTTGGGCTCTGTGTTCATTAACAATGTTTGTTTTTTTTTTTTCAATTGATAACATGTAAAGGACTGTATTTACATAAGACTGACTTATTTCTATTCTTTTAGCAGGCCATAACCAAGGTTTGGTTTGAACTGTGTGAACTAGTGCTGACTGGGGGTGATCCCAACGCTAAACGATCATCCCCCCCCCACACTCCTAAATGCACAAACATAAGAGCAAAAATGCACCCAGTTAATGTTTTTTTTCAAACAAACAAATGCCTGCAAAATATGAACAAAACAGATGACAACGGCTCTGTTGCAATTAGATGCCTTTCCACCTTTATCAGTCCACATTTAGTAGAGCATAAACCGATGATTGACTGCTCGGGAGGCACCGGCGTGCTGGTGTTTCAGAGACATTAAGCATCAAGAAACACAAGCAATATGCACGTGCGCATTTAAATTGCACAAGGAGCGAGAAACAATGACTGCGGCTTCTGCCTTTCCTGCCAGCTGCAGGAGTGCTGATGGAGTGTGATTGGATGCAACTGCGTGTATGTGTGTCCGTGCATGTGCATGACAGAGAGATTTTGTGGGGTGCGGCTGCGGGAGGCGGGAGGGTTGCACACCTGGCACCCGCCACAGATGGGCATAATCATCTTCTTTCTACCCGCAGCACACGCATCTCACACACACACACACACACACACCCGCTCCCGCTTCTCTCATCCATGCTGAGGTATTCACACACACACTCATAAATGCACAGAGAAATATGCACGCACACACACACACACACACACACACACACACACACTCACAATTGTTAAATAAGTCAACTCAGAAGGCACCCTTAATTGAGCAGCAGTCATGCCAGAGTTAGATTTTCTGAATTGGCCCAACTGACAAAAGCAATTACCACTCAGCAGAGTCCTGGTGGTATATTAGTTTGCCATCCAAAGTGGAACTTTTGATGGAAAAAAAATTATCATTCATATATATATATATATATATATATATATATATATATATATATATATATATATATATATAGATTCATATCTACATATATTTTATTTTTTTATTTATTTTTTAATTTTTTTGCAGCAAAGTGTCCGAAAATCGCGGGGCGAGCCGCAGCCCTCGTGCGTGCGTTCACACCGGAAGCGCCACAAATGGCCGCGTTACAGGACCTGCTACTTTTCGGCGCCCCTGCCAACCAATGGTGTCGTTGAGGCCGGACGCGAAGCATCAGGTCAGAGATTACATACGAGGCATTGCGTGCTAATTATTCAATTGCATTTTAATCCCAACCCTTTTGTCCCTTCCATTCACCCGTAGTCAGTCTGTGTTCATTTGTGCAGTTGACAGTGTTGGCGAGTAATCTATGACTAATTAATCCACTACTGTAATTAAACTACTTTTTGAGTGACGGAGTAATGTAACTGGATTACTGTGGCAAAACTGGTAATTATATCATAACTACTTTATCAAGTAACGATTATATTACTTTTCCGAAATATTTTGCAAGATAAAAATGTGTTATTGAATACAAAATGTCTGAAATTTAGAAAAACAACAATGTCGCGGATTGATGATGCAGCCGTGCAGGCAACGTCATTGAATATTGTGGTTCGTTGTACGTTATGTGAAGGAAACCAGACCTTCTCAACTTCGAATATATCAACATAAATTGTTGAACAGACAGGTAGCGGCCGCACTCGTACGTAAGCGTCTCGCTTACATCGTTCTCTCTGAAGCCCATGTTGAAGTTGTTCCCTTCTCGATTATGCAGGTGTTGCCGCCATGCCAGAACTTGTGTCAGCAGTGATCCAGACAAAGACTCCGCTGAAAGTATGTGCTCAAGTCCGAACTTTGTTGGAGGCGCTTCACTGGCAACATGGGATATGCACCGTCCAACCAGCTGGAGGACTCTCGCACAGAAAAGAGCAACACCTTCTTATTCTTTTCAGTACAACTCACATCGTAGTCATGCATGTTGTTTGTGATGTTATTTTTAACGGTATTATTATTTGTCCTTCTATTTTGCCACTCAAGATATAATCCGAACCCCCTGGCACTTGCACCACAGTGTTCTTTAACATCAGCGTGACCAAAAGTGTTTACTTGGTTGTGAGGCCCCGTGCTTTTATTAATTAGATGATGAAGCAAATTCCACAGGAAGTTTTGACAGTCTTGGGAGAGAAAGAGAGAGAGAGAGAGAGAGAGAGAGAGCATGCTTCACTTTCTTCCTTTTTCCCTCTGGCTTGGTCCACCCTGGGAGCGGGGGGGTAGGGAGGGTGACCATTTCCAAGCAACAAAGCGGGACTTGGCCAGAAGCCTTTGATGTTTATTTTAGCAGACTGTCCCCCCGACTGTTTGGCCTTCTTTTGTGTCTGTCCAGGTACAACAACACCCCCCACCCACCCACTCCTCCACCCCCGGCACCCCGAGGCGTTCTCTTCTTGACCCCGGGTCAGGGGATGTCCTGTACTTAAACCCGTAGCCGACAAACAACCCCCTATTAGCCCCCCTGTTTGTTTTTTTACCCTGGTTGTCTCTGTTTTACGTATAACCTCTCATATTGCCCCACACATGAAACCTTTTAATATTAAAAGTCAGAATCACTTATCTGTAAGGCTGTGTTAGTGTTCGTACATGTGTCACTGAACTGAGGAATCAAAGCAACCAAATTCGCTGCCTAAAGGTCCATTGTGTAAAATTTGGCTTAATTGATGTATTTTATATTGCTCATAGTTAGCATACAGTTCTTCCCATGAATACATTAATACAAGTCTGTACAATAAAAGTAATTTGGTTTTCCTATATATAAGACTACACACAGAGCATAAGGGTCTTGCTCCTAGTCCGCTGCCATCAGGATCCAGCCTGACAGTCAGCTAAAAATACAAACACTGTCAAGAAGACTTCCTTAATTTTAACACACTGGACCTTTAATCCCAAATATGTCCAGTCACCACTGGAGTTTGGCCACGGATGCCGCAGTGAGCATCTTTCTAACCGTGGATCTGCTTTGTTTGCATTTGCAGGCTTGGAGCCGCATTAATGTTACCTCTGCGACGGGGGAGATTGGGGGGCAGTCTGGTGCTGAGAGCACGGCTATCGGTGTAGGTGGCGGGCATGTGTGTGTGTGTGTGTGGTGTTGGGGTGGGGAGAGTCGGGGGTGGGGGTGGTTACGTTTCCTTTCACTGGCTGCCAATCCATCAAAGCTCAGTCTACCGCTGTGGGGGCTGACAGGCAGCACAGAAAAGAACAAGGCCCAGCAGCGGAGCCCCCTCTCGGCGGCCATCACTCATCTCCCAGCAGGCTCTGAACTCTGGGTGACCTTTTCCAGAGCCTCCTCACCAACTTCAGCTCCTTAGCGCCTGGTTAGCCTTAAAGAGGCAGCTGCAACCCCTGTAAGTGCGGCTGCGTGTTTTTTTTTGCTCGTTTTTTTTTTTTTTTTTTTGTCGTCGTCGTCGTTTTTTTTTTTTTTGTCATCGTTATCGTTTCGGTAACGTCATGCGTCCGAGAAGATTGGATGACGGTGACAAGAACGAGAGTTCAGCTGTTTCATCTGGTCTTTGTTTGGAAATCAATCAATCCCCTCAGACGTTGAGCCTCGCCCTGTCAGAGTGCAAGGAGTACACACTCACACACGCACACAGAGAGAGAGAGAGAGAGAGAGAGAGAGAGAGAGAGAGAGAGAGAGAGAGAGAGAGAGAGAGAGAGAGAGAGAGAGGAAAAAAAACATAGACGCTGTAGAGGGGTGGTGAGAACATGAGCTGACATCATTAGGCTGGACACATTTTTGTCATGCTTCCAGATTGGACGTGTCTGTCTGCTTTTCGCTGAATGCTGTCTCACTCGCCTCCCGCCCAGACTTGGCCGCTTTTTTTTTAGTCCGTTTGTGCTGCTCCCATATTTAAAACTGAGCGTCGTTCAAGAGAGCCGTCCGCACGAAACGTTGAACCGGCGTGACAGAAAATGGGCCCAGAAAGTGATAAAAAAGAAAGACACACAACGGCCCGCTTCCGGATGGTATATACAAGGCTGCAAGTATACAAACTGTATACAAGGCTGCTGCTTTCAGTGCTTTTTTTTTTTTTTTTTTTATTAATAATGAGTACATTACAAGAAACCTTCAGGATGATGAACAAATCAGATAAGACATGACATACAGAGTACACACGGAATGATTGCATAAGGAAGAAAATAAAAACAAGGACTTAAGGACAAGAGACAAAAATAGGCAATTCAGAAGAAAAAAAAGTCATTTTTCATTTTTCTTATTTTTTGGACAAGTTTTAAAGATCCAATAAGAATTTTGAATTCCAACGAAAAATGTGCAAAGTTCAGGGCTGACTTTGAAATGTTTTGTTTGTGGATGAATAATTTAGCATCCAGAATGATAAAATGTATAACGAATTCTAAGGTATAATCTCAAGGAAAACTAAAATAAAAACAATGTCTTTCAAACTGAAAGAGAGGGCTGTCTTAAGATCTTGGGGGAAGTGTGAATTTATATCTGCCCGGAACTTTTTGGAAACAGGACATTAAAAAAAAAAACATGGTGGGGAACAGTTTTAATTCAACGGTTACAGAAAGAGCAAGATTGGTCCGTGTCAAAAAAAAAAAAATTGCAATAAAGCTTTTTGTTTGTTGTATATTTTGCAGAAGTTTAGCTGCTTTTAGTTTGTCACAACAGAAAAGCGTCCCCTGAATAAAGCTGACATGATGGGCTCCTCATTTACTTCAGATTTTCATGTCATCTTTTTGAGCTACCATCTCTAATTTTCCCCCCAGATGATCAATTCCTCCTTCGCTGTCCTGTCGCAGTGCCTCAGAGCCAAGGTCAGGGCCTCGTCCAGGGCACTTCAGGCTCCCCTTGGCAGCGTCGTTCGTTCGGCCCTCAGCCGCTTAATTGCGTTTTCTCGTGTCATCTGTTTTTTTCACCAAAAAGCTTGGGCAGAAATACAGCGACATGATAAGTGTCCCCAGCAGAGTTAATCTTGTTACCGTGATGAAGACCTGAGGGCCATTTGTGCGTCTGCGGGACTCAATCGTATCACATTTGAGGCTGCGCACGCCGCAAAAACAAGCCGAGCAGGTTGTCCAATGAATCCTGCAGGTGAATAAATTACATTTGAAGCTTAAACCTGGACAGGACCTGTGTTCTGTGAACTTCCAGGCGAGACCGAGCGCTCTCCATTGCTCAATATAGCCGTTTGGTGATATCTCACTTGCTCCACACTTGGGGCCATAAAGGGGAATTTGATTGTCCCCGCAAGAGTGTCAGAGTCGCTTGTTTTGGGGCCTTTTTAAGGGCGGGCGGCCCTGATCCACTTATAGCTGGAGCTGGCTCGCTTTAAGACGCAACGATTGCTGATGCACCCCTCACGGTGGAGAGAAGTCGACCGCAAGACTTTAGGAGTCAAAGACATTCGCCTGTGTCAAGTGAAACCATTGGCTGATGGAATTAGTGGGAGGTTTTATCATGAAGATAAAAAAGAAGGGGAAGAAACATTGCCTTGTACCTGGAATTTCTGAAGAACCTCTTTACTCCTCACTGAGCACTTTATTAGGTACAGTGTTGCAGAGCCCAAATAACTGTGCGAAGGCAAATAAGTGATCAGCCCAAAAACATGCACGTAGACATGTAGAAGTGAAGGCGACTTGCTAAAAACATGGAAGAACTTGTTTGTAAGTGATTTTCAATGTGGTGAATGTGGCTGTTGGTTTCAGACTGGCTGATCTGTGTATTTCACAAACAGACTACTGGCTACCTTGGTTCAGAGCAGACAGACATGGGCAACCTACGGCCCGGGGGCCATATGCAGTCCGTTAAGCTTTTTAATCCGGCCCGCCGAACATGAAGACATTGCATTTCTAGTAACTAAGTAATAAAATAGCTGTATTTCATCCTTTTTTCAGTGTTTTAAGAGTTGTTTCATTAAAGAGCTAAATATTGTCAGTGCTTCAAAGACACGTATTCTGCCGTAACTTCGCTTTGGTTCATTTTCAATTGACATGAGAACGTGTTTTTTTGCATATCCCATAATATATTTTTCCTCCTATGAGGTGGGTCACCAAAACACTCCATCCATCTGCTCCTGCTCCGGCCCCTCTGTCACATTTTGGAACCCATTGTGGCCCACAATAGTTTGCCCACCTCGGGTTTAGAGAATGGTTACAAAATGAAAAAAATAATCATAATCCAGTGAGCAACAGTTGTGTGTAGGAAGATGTCTTGTTGATCAGAGGTCAGAGGTCAGTGGGGAATGGGCTGACTGGTTAGAGACCATAGAAAGACAGCAGCAACTCAAAAAAAAAAAGCCACTAGTTCCAACCCAGGTCTGAAGAGTAGCATCTCTGTCCAAGCTTCAAGCAATACTCTATGTGCTCATCGGGCCACCTAATGAGGTGCCCCGTTCTGGTCTTAAACAGAAAGTCTATGACAGTGGCTGGTGAGTGTATGTTTCACCTGGTTATGATCAGAGGAGATTCTGTCAAAGCTGTTGGGGAGATTTGCTGAAACCTGATGAAAACTAACCAAATGGCTTTATTATTATTATTATTATTATTATTATTATTATTATTATTATTATTATTATTATTACCATTTTATTTTTTTTTGTTTAGTTAAGCCCATAACAACAGTGTGTGCTAACATAGACCACTGGCTGTTTGTGGTTCTAATTTATTTAAATGACGAATAAGTTCACAAATTGGACTAACTCTATGCTCAGAGGTCAGTTTCGATGTGTTGTTTACATTGTAAAATGCACTTTGATGGAATTTATTTGGTACACAAGCGGTTTAGATCCCCAAGATTCTTAATATTACTCAATATAATTATTATAAATCACTACTTTTAACGGTTACTCTTTTTTCAGCTTTATTTTTCTTTTCTTCAAGACTTCAGTTCACTTGAATTCCAGCCCTTTCAGTTGATTAACACACAACAGCGGCTCGCACGACACAGTACACATCCTTCTGAGGCCGCATATAAAGGTGAAGAAAAGCAACTGACTAAGAAAAACAACATTTTGCGCGTACTACTGCCTGAAGATGGATGCACCAGCCGGCGGAGTGAAATGAATAAGTCTGTAACATCTGGGCAAGTGACAGTAAAGAGGGATTTAGTGGTAGCCCCAGGAAGGCGGGGAGAAGCTGTGTGTCCATTAAAGGCTTTATTACAGAGCCAGCAGCCCCATGCTAACTCACTTAGCCGAGTGTGCGGCAGGCTCTGCTCTGCCTGTCAGTGTGTCTGCTCCTCAACACACACCATGCTGCAGGCGGAGGCCCCGTGATGCACTCTGGTTAGCCTGGCCCGTCAGATAGCTCGTCTCCCTTACAATGGCACTGTGGCCACATTACACATCTGCTTCGTAGGTAAAATGTTAACAGGGATTTTGTTTTTTGTCTTAGAAGAACTTTAAGATGTTTTGATGATGATGATGATGATGATGATGATGATGATGATGATGATGTAGTAATAGCCAAACTAATAGCAGTGGTGTTGATGTAGCAGGATTTGTCATTTAGGAATCAAAATGTATATCCTGATAGGAATATTCACAGACTTAAAGTCACAAAGTTGACTATTTAGGACATACGTGGGCAAAGTACGGCCCGCGGGCCCCATCATGCCCGCTGCGTTTGCCGGCACGTAACTTCGACGACACGTTAGCGTAGCACGATAGCGTGCTCCCGCAGAAAATTTAATGCTGGATTCATTTCAATCTTAACTTTAAACCTTAAAGGCAGGCAGCCATACTGGAGCGACAATGCCACTGGAGGCCTTCGTCCCGGTTGTACCGTACTTCAGATTGTCCTAAAATGGCCACGCGCACTCTGTGTTTGCTTTGTGTTAATGGTATAGCAAAGCTCTTTGGCAGAGAAAGCCGTGTTTCCTCTCCACTCCACTCTCTCTGTTTTCGCAGACAGCGTTTCTGAGAAGTGACAGAGCTGTGTGCTAAGGGCCTGTTAAGGACGCTGATTCATATTACACCCAGAACAGGCACGACAGGAAGACTAGTCGGAAGTAGTCACTCCGTGACAGTGTGAGAGGGAGTGCCTCATTAACCCCCCCTG
Source organism: Nelusetta ayraudi (assembly GCF_046127955.1). NCBI lineage: Eukaryota > Metazoa > Chordata > Actinopteri > Tetraodontiformes > Monacanthidae > Nelusetta > Nelusetta ayraudi. The sequence goes on along the minus strand of NW_027466314.1, from coordinate 56,375 downwards.
CCTTCCCACCCACCCCCCATATATAAAAAAATAGATAAATAAATAGCCTGCTTGCTTCTGCATTCCTGTGCAGGCTGCTAGCATGTTTGCATCTGGTATTTTTTTTTTCTTTCTCGTTGACTTGCACGTCCCATGCACTTGTCTGTGTGTGTGTGTGTGTGTGTGTGTGTGTGTGTGTGTTAGGAGAGCCCCTGCAGCACGACGGATGAGTTGATGCCCTGTGTTTGGCTAATTAAGACAGCAGTCAACAGCAAGAGAGCTGAGAGGTGCTAATTCATAATTGACATAATGGATGAAATCTGTCTAAGCTTTTTAAGAACACACACACACACACACACACACACACACACACACACACACACACACACACACACACACACACACACACTTTGGTGTGTTTTTTTTCTAGCTGTCCACACCTTTGTGTGAGCAAATATGCACCTTGGACCAGAATTTAGTTTAGTTTTAGTTCAATTCTGAATGAAGAGCAAAAGAACAACAAACACATATTGACAATGTTATTCATCGGCACACACTCCACAAAGCACAATGGGATGAGCAACGACGCCACAAACCGTACCAGTGTATAAAATAAACTACTGTGTGTGATGCACATGCTTGGAAAGCGTTTGCTCAACCACTGAGTGTGTTTTTGCTGGTGAGAAAGTGATATTTACACGATACGAGATGTGACACAGATGAGCTGGAAGGTCCTGCGTTCAGCGTTATCGGGACACCTTCAATCTCAAACCATTTCCCACTGGGCTCAGTCAGGAGTGTCCAGCAAACGGCCTTATCTCAATCCAAAACACAAGTGTGTTACATTGCGCACTTTTCTCTGTCTGTATTTCTACCATTCATGCAAAACAAGCTGTTATGTGGTCATGGTTGTATGTAATCAGAGATGACTGATGGTTGTGAGTCATGAGAGATGCAGGCAGGACTGATTTTGTTGGCGTTCAATCAATAGCAATATTAGTGCGTTGTGCATGCTCAACTCAAACAACATTGCAGACTCAATAAAAAGGGTATAACATTTTTAAAGGTGAGTGAATAGAAGGATGGACAAAAATATTGAAATACACAAGTCATTCTAAATATATGTTGGGTAAATATATTGCTAGCAACAAATGCATCCAGTTTTAGATCCAGCTTTTTTCATCCGCCGACATAACGTTCCACATGTTTTCAATACAGCGATCCAAGCAAAAGTCATAATCCTAGTTTTTGGAGAGCTTAATCCACCGTTTTGATAAAGCAAATGCAAAGTATACGAAATGCCAGCCTTGAATTTATTTTTATTTTTTTCCGTGAGTATAAAACCCGTCGATGTTCTGTGCAATCTACATTTGAATTCCAAAAATGAATATTGCGTCACGCCAGTCCCAGTTCCAATAAATCCATGAGTCACATGGCCAAAGTCAACGATTAAACAGCCTTTTTTTTTTTCTTTTTTTTTTTTTTTTAACTCAAGAGGAATTGGCAAGTGGAGCAGCAACCAATGGCCACCCTCCAATTGAACCCACCCACACCTACCGATGACCCCCCCTCACCGGCTCCCGACATATGGACGGATCCTGTCTTTCAGAGCATATTGTGTGATTGTAGGGCATCACGTGCTGTCAGTGCAGGCTGACATGGTAGATACACTGAATACAGAGAGGGCTTGTCTGCAGCGTGCTGAGGCTGTCTTTGACAGTGTAGCGCTGTCTGTGTCACACTCTAACAGACAGCCAAATAACCCCATGGCAGTGTAAACAAAGAGAGATTACACCCTGGTGAGTGGAGGGAGTCTGCGCGCGTGTGTGTGTGTGCGTGTGCGTGTGCGTGTGTGTGTGTGTGTGTGTGCGCGCGCGCTCGCTGCATTGAGGGAAGAAACTGACGATGGTTGGTTGCAACAGAAACAAAGAGGCAGTCAGGGAGAGACGAGGGCAGGAGACACTTCTGGGAGAATGATATTCAGAAACAGCAATAACACTTCATTTACCTGATTTGGGGGAGTTTTTCTGTAAGGAGGGGTGGGGCTGAGCGGGGGGGGGCGGGGGGGGGGGGAGTGGAACCTGAGGTGACTGTTGAGAACTGAAGAATTGACCAACATGAAGCTCAAAGTTAAATGATGAAGAGTCCTGAGCAGCAGGACGCTTTGAATGCAATGGATTATTTTTTACCGAAGGCCTGATTCTGAAGAGTGAAGAGTGTCTGCATGGTCTGCAGACAGGGTCTGCATCCTTCGGACGACCCAGCCGATGGAGGACGAATCCAAACCCGCCTCCCCGGTAACCACATGGGACGGTCTGGCCTTCCGCGTATTTCCTGGTTGCGTCACCGCCGTTCGTACAGCCGGCCAACCCCGGAAGTGACGTCTTCATAGCATCAAGCTAACTATTGGTTCACCATCCAACCATGACGTTGGATGTTAAAATAAATAAAAAACCCTACGGTAAAAACGTAATATTTTATGTGAAATATCAATACTCAGATTTATAAGTCATGCAAAGCACCCTGGGATACAGAAGGACGCGAAGGATAGTAGAGGTGCATCCTTTGAATCGGCTAAAAGTAGGGCGCATTTCAAGGGCGCATTTGGAGCGTCCTTTGGACTTTAGTGGATTGGGACAAGCCTTCGCGCTGTGCGGTGACTGAACTGGCCTTCAAATGCAGGCTTCGAAGGATGCAGACCCTGAATTGAAACACAGCCTGAATGTCTGTCTGCAAGGTGAGCTGGCTTCTCCGCCCCCCACGGGGGCAGCAGTGAGAGCCGGGGAGTTGGAATTCACAACATGAGTACTTTGATATTTAAAATGGGCTCAAAACGTTGCTTTGCCAGCCTTCTTACTGTATCCTGAGAGTCAATCCAGGTTTCATGAAGTGCAACCCAGTTCGGCACAGGGGACGGACCGCAGTGGCTGGAGGCTGCAGGGGAGCCTGGGCAAAAGATCAATCTCTGATACACGTTGGGTAAAAAAAATGAAGTCTTCACTGAAGGATCAAAGTCTGGTTTGCCGGCATTTGTTTGAGCGTCTCGAAGGCCCCCGATCTCACAGAGCGTTCTGGAGAAATGGGAACGCAGATAGGGGAACCGTGCATCCTTTTACGCACATTTTTCAGTGAGTCCTACTCTGAACCTCTATTGTTGTTGCCCAATTGTCACCCATAAAAGGCCAGGGGTCAGTCATAAACTAAGTTCCCGTTTTGTGCTCTCACTGCTTACTGTCTACCAGTCCAAAAATAAAAATGATAACAAACAGAATCTGTCCATTTTTCCCGCCCGGATGCCCAACATGCTGCTTCCTTTAAGTAACACCCCCCCCCCCCCCCCCTCCCCACCACCACCACCACCACCACCCTTCTCTGTGTCAACACACCCTACTGTCTGTCAGGGGCTCTCTCCGTCAGCGCTCGCACCCCAACCACCCTCCTCTCTCTAATAGGCCCTGTCAGCGCCGTGACACTGCAGGGTCGGGTCACGTGACCACGCCGCCCGTCAGCATCGCCGCCAGTTAGCGAGCGGGACGGGTCGGCAGCGGCGGATCGGTGACACGGCCCGTTCAACGACTGGCCCGCGCGCCCACCATGATACCACATCAGCCGAGGGGTCAGAAGAGGAGCCGGTGTCAACGGGATTGCGGTGCGTTCACTGGCACGTGAGTTTGGGAGTCGATTGTGATGCTTTGGGAAATGACACCGGCTGATTGTGATGTTGTGGGTCCAGGATCTGCGGAGGTCAGGAGGACGGGCTTCCAAGAAGAGCCAGTAACAGGGTGATTCATTAGTGAGCCATTTATATTAATGTTCGCCCAAAGACCTCGGCTTTGAGAGCAATTCATTCTAATTAAAAGAGCGGCTCCGGTGATGTCGACTTGTCTTAAAAAGGAAAAAAAAGAAAGAAAAAAAAACTGAACGAACCAAGCTAACAATATAATCAGCCTAATTAAATGGGGGTGGTCCCAAACCCCGGCGGTTATTGAGAAGCAATGACGCCTGAAAATCAAGTCAAGTTGATCCATGTGTTTGCGCACAAACACGTGGCTGCAGCTTGTTTGACAAACATGTCGTGGCTGATGAGGAAGGTGGCGCCTCCGCAGGGCCAAACACCTCAACAGCAGGTCGCCCGCTAGCGACGCGACGCTTCCCTCCTCTTCCTCCTCCTCCTCTTCATCATTATTCTCCTCTACCTCCTCCTCTTCATCATTATTCTCCACTCCCTCTTCCTCCTCCTCCTCATCATCATTCTCCTCTACCTCTTCATCATCATTCTCCTCTACCTCTCCCTCTTCCTCCTCCTCCTCCTCTATCTCCTCCTCTTCATCATCATTCTCCTCTCCCTCTTCCTCCTCTTCTTCATCCTCCTCCACCTCCTCTTCTTCTTCCTCCTCCTCCACCTCTACCATCTACTATTCCTCCACCTCCTTCTCATCCTCCTCCTCTTCTTCTTCTCCTTCCTCCTCCTCCACTTTCTCATCATTTTCCTCTTCCTCCTCCTCTTTTACCTCATCCTCCTCCGACACTTCCTCCACGTCGTCCTTTTCCTACCCTCCTTTTCTTCCCCCTCCACCTCCTCCTCCTCTTCTTCCTCATACCCTTTCTCCTCCACTTCCTCTCCCTTCCCCTTCATCCTCCTCTTCCTTATCATCCTCCTCTATCTCCCTCTCCTCCCTCTCTTCTTCCTCCTCGTCCTCCTTTTCCCCCTTTCTCCTACCCTTCCTCATCCTCATCTTCTTCCTCCACTTCCTCCCCTCCTCCTTCTCCTCTTCCTCTTTCTCACCCCTCCAAGTCCTCCTCTTCCTCCCCTCCTCCTCTATCTCTTCATCCTCCTCCTCTTCCTCTCCACCACCCCTCTTCGTCCCCCCAGCTCTCACGCACATGCAAATGTCCTAAACTTTGCTCCCTCTGAGACGAGACCCGCTCTGCCAGTCAGCCGCCGCTGGTTTCACTGGCTGTGACAACCTTCTGTCCGTCAGCCGGCGCCGCCCGTCGCCTCCTGCGTGACGGCGCCGGGTGTCACACAGCAGCTTAGGCTTGTCACTCTCCATCTGCCCGTCAGCCTGTCACTCCTCGGCGGCCTCGCTTTCAATCAGGCCCGTCACTCAGCTCGTCCCGGAGCACTCTTTTTTTCCCCTCCTTTTGGCCACCCCTGTCCGTCAAACGCCACTTTAATTTGTTCGTCAGGTTTTGTTTTTTTTTCCGGCCCTCCTCCTCCTCCTGCCTCCCTGACACCGTGCTGGGACCTGTGCTTCCACTGCAGCCCTCTGCCACACTCACATGATTGAAAGAGTTTCACAGCCACACGTCCCGGAGCGGCGCTACCTTCATCTCCTTCCTCCATGTGGTGGAGTGATGAAAGTACGAGGGTGGAAAACTTAATTCTCTCTCTCTCTCTCTCTTCTCCTCCTCTCTCTCTCTCTCCCTCTCCAGCCCCCCCTCCCTTTTTTTTTTATTCTCGCTCAGTCTCTTTTTTAATCTAACTTTGCATGTCAAAACGTCAATTCGGCGCCGAGGAGATGTGACAAGCTCCGGGGGCCCGGGGGGGACAGCTCCAAATAGAGGCCCCGACTACAAATTGATTTTGATTTTCCTCCAAATCAGTCAAAGTGTTTGGCTTTAATGCGAGCTGATCATCAGAGAGCCACTTGGAGCGCGACAGGACGGGGAGAGCGGGACAGTAACTGGGGAGATTAGCCCTGTCACTCCAGAGATCAGTGCCTGTCACTGCCGCTCTCTCACACACACACGGACCCACACACACACACACACACACACGCGCGCAGTAACAATCGCACGCCAGTGTCATTCTTTTCTCCCACAGTAAAAACAAAACAAAAAAAACCCACGCGGGCCGCACTCAATAAAATCTTCTTAACCACTTTACATTTCATAAAGGTGTAATGAAAAACGAATTTTATATGTCAGCATTATGTAGGTGACTGTAAATAATCCATCTGTTCATAAGATGTAAATATCTGGTTTTTGGTATTTCATCATTTCTTATTAATTAATAGGATTTTTCTTCTCTTTGCACAGTATTTTTGCTTTTATTAAGCAAATTACCCCAATGTTGGATAATAAAGGCATTCTATTCTATTCTATTCGATTAAATTCTATTCTAGCGTCCCCTCACGACACAGGCGCAGAGACGTTAGACAGTTTCCTGCTTTTTATTCCGGAACTGATACACAGGCTGTGTCTCAATTCAGGGTCTGCATCCTTCGTCGGAAGGCGGGTCCTCCGAAGGAACCGGCCGAGAAGGACGAACCCAAACCCGCCTCCCCGGCAACCACATGGGACGGTCTGGCCTTCTGCGTATTTCCTGGTTGCGTCACCGCCGTTTCCGACTGCTGGCCAACCCCGGAAGTGACGTTTTCATAGCATCAAGCTAACCATTGGTTCGCGATCTAACCATGGCGTTGGTTGTTCAAACAAGCAAAAACCCTACGGTAAAAACTTTGAATACTTACATATGTATGTCGTGTCTTTGCCAGTAGATGCCACCATTTCAGCACGCAAAGCACCCTGGGATACGGGAGGACGCGAAGGATAGTAGCGGTGCATCCTTCGAATCGGCTAAAAGTAGGGCGCATTTCAAGGGTGCATTTGGAGCGTCCTTCGAATTTTAGTGAAGTGGGACAAGCCTTCGCGCAGTGCTATGACCCAACTGGCCTTCAAATGCAGGCTTCGAAGGATGCAGACCCTGAACTGAGACACAGCCACAGGCTACTGTAGGCAGTGGCTAACAGCATGAACACACCCGAACACACCGCCTGTTCCCTTCCTCCCATCACACGCGCGTCTCACTCACACTTCACCGTCTCTCATCTCATCCAATTACTGAGTGTTGCCTTCACGGGGCAACGTTCACCACAACGACAAATAAACAGGCAACAGACAACAAACTACAAGAACAACAAATTAAACTGAGAACGGAACATGACCACATAATCGATTCACCCGGCCGTTACACAATTGTATTCCATTCTATTCTATTCTATTCTACACACCATGAGCGGAGCACAAGCGATTGTCATGAGTCACGTTTGTGTGCATAATGAGGGTCAAGATCCGGCAATTCCCGACCGCACTCCTCTTCTACACCAGCGCACGGTCGCACCAGTGAACTCCGTCTCTTTCCATCTCCGTGTCTGTCATCCGAGCGCTGCAAAAGACAGGGTGGGACAGTTCTGGGGAGGAGAAAAAAAAAAAAAAAAAAAAAAGCCTCCTGGATCTTTTTTACGTAACAACCACTAAACGCTGCAGCGCAGCTGTAAACATAAAAACACACACAAAAAAAAAAAAAAACACGAAGGCAAAACCGCACGCGGCCGTCCTCGGTGGTGGACTGTGCACGGCAGCGTGAGTGTGAAACACAGCTCGGCTGATGCTGTCACGCCACATTGTGTGGGAGAAAAAAAATGCTCATTTTTTTTCTCTGAATGCTTTGGGCCGAGAGGGGAGGGACTTTGTTTAGGTGGGATCGGGACTCAGCCAGCTCATTAACCAGACGATGCACCTCCACTCAGAACTGGCAAATCTTTAGGCTACATTAACCACAATGCCACAAACAATAAATGCGTCATTTAGCAGGTCCAGGTCCGCCATCATTACCACGTGTCGCAGCTAATGTGCCTGCTAATAATTGCCCAAGCTGACAGACCTGTCACAGAGACACACGTCTAAACTCATCCAGGATGTACATTGTGTAAGTTTGTACTCCTCGGACCCATGGACACCGCATGTCAGCTGAGCTAAGATTGTGAATCCTTCATATTGAAAGCTGTCTTCCCCTCTGGAAGGTGCAAAACTGCACAGTAGAGCTCACCGGTTTATCAGTGGCAATGTATTTTGTCTCTAAGCAGCAAGTTCAACAGATGATTCTGTCTACTGGGATTGATTATGTAGTGTCCTGAGATTTATGTTACTCTGGCGGGAGCTCTAAGGTGTGGGTTACCTGACAGGAAGTCCTGGCAGGAAGTGCATATATTAGGAAATGATGTCATGTGATTCTCTTGTCTGTGTTCTATATATGTGCTCGTAAAAACCAAGCTGTCCACTTTGTGACATCCTTTGCCCTCCTTGACTTTCCTGCGCTCACAATATTATAGATTCAGAATGCATGGACTTATATTAACAGAGTATCCAACTGTCTGAGCTCATCGTCTGCCTAGAAAACATTTCATTTGGGGCAATTCCACCATTCAGGGTGATAATTATCTTCATCGGGTTGCACTGTGGTGCTGTGGTTAACGCAGCACAGCAAGAAGGTTGCGGGTTTGATTCCTTGGCCCTATCTGTGCTTAGTCCTGTGTCTACGTGAGGTCTCTCCAGGTTCTCCGTCTTCCTTACACAGTCCACAAACATCCACTTGAGGCTATTTGGAAACCCTTTATTGGCTAAAGGAGTGAGTGTGAGTGTGAATGGTTGTTTGTCTTGCTATGTGGCCTTGCCATAAACTGGCGGCTTGTCCGGGGCTTCACCCTCTGCGACCCAAAGTGCAGGCGGTGATCGAAAACGCATTCCCTGATGTAGTGTTACTGCTAGTGACAAAATTGTCGTGCAAAAGACTGCAAACTTTACATTTTTTAAACGGGCAATAAAATGTCCTAATACAAAACAATCCCGCTCATTTTTGACATTTACCACTCAAACCAAAAATTAGACATTGGCGAGACAGAATACCACTGACCTCTCCTCTCTGTTTGAGTCTGAACTCTTTTCCTGCACGATTTCTATGCCAAGGCACTTACTGTTGCTCATGTGACCGACTCGTGCTGGAACTCATGCAATCCAGATCTGTTTTGAAGATGTTCAGCAGTGTAGGGATCCAGACCTCTCGTCACCACTAAAGACCAGGATGTGAACTGCGCAGCTAAAAGGCCTTGAGACTTGAACTCTGACAATTAAGCGTATTAATATACATATTATTACACATAAAAATACAAATACGAGCAAAATCCAAACAACTTCTTTCAACCCAGTAATACAAAAAAAAAAAGTCAGCCCATCTACAATCGTGCAAGTTAATTTTTGTTGTACTTGGTCTATTAGCTTGCATGCTAGCAGACTCCCTTCAGGACACCTGACTTTTATTTTAACCCCAAAACTGTTAATATTTGAACTACAGAGATGGTGAGATGTTTTCTCTTACCACCACACAAACAGTTTTTTTCTACATGTATTAATCACAATTTGTTGAATGGGGTTGCACGCAAATACACAACTGGCTCCAGGGAGACGCCACAAATACATAAACTTATTAGATAAGGCCTCTCCTCTGGGGAGTAGACAGGACTGATTGCAGCAAACCAAGTGCAGCGCTGGGTGGAGCGGCCGATGGACAGGATGCCCCTGGCTTTGCCACTTGGTGCGTTTGCCTGCACCGGTGTCTGCTCATTTGCAAGAGCTTGATGGCCTTGAACTCTCTGAGTGGATGGAAAGTGACAGCATCAAAGCCTGAGCCGCACCATTCAAACTTCAACAGCCCCTCCTGTCAGCCAGCAAATCCCACGGGGAGGGAGAAAGACAAGGAACGAGTGAGCGAAGGAGGACGATTAGGAATAAAGAAGGGTTTTTTTTCTTCTTTTTTTTTTTTTTTTTAAAGGGAGCAAAGCTTGATTGCAGTGGAATGGTTGGTTGACACCTTTCCACAGAGGGATGAGGAGCTGTGCAACATTGTGATCTGTGCCCTTCATGCCTGAATATCTGAGGAGACAGTGTGAACAGAAACAATCCTTTCTCCCAGCTCTGCTAGCACTTTTCATTCAGTTGGAGGTTTTTATCTTTCCCCCCCCCACCACCGCCGCTCACAGGTCACAGGATGAAACAGAGGCTGGTTTCCCATGAGGTCAGCACTTTTCCCCGGAGACAAGGATGGGCTTTAGGTGCCTTGTAATGTGCGAGGAAACAGGACCTAATAGATTGATACACAGGTTTTGACATGCTATTTGAGCGTGCGAGCCCTCCATAATTGGCCACGTCATCATGCATTAAATTAACAATATATGGAGGAGTGCCCTGAGACGAGTGTCTTGGCCCTATCCGTCACTCGTCAGTGCAAAGTGCATGTGACAAGCCTTTCTGAGAGGAGCAAGGGGGGGTGAGGAGGGAGAGGTGGGGGCGGCCGAGGGGGGCAGTGGCGAGGCCTTTTTTTTTTTTTAAGCACTGCTTTGATGGACGGCTGAGCTCAAACTCTTCTTCGCTTCTCCTGCTTCGGCTCTAATCATCCAGCTAACAGGAGCCTGATTACAGCTGGTGTGCCACGATATCGCACCCGCAGCTTCTTCTGTTTCCCAGGAAGCTTCCGGATGAGGTCATTCTAACACTTTACCAAATCCGTACTCTTCACATAGCAGCGTTTAACCCAAATTAGTTGTTTTAAATAGCAACACTGGCATCCTATGTCCATAAGTATGAGCAGTGTCATTTCAAAATCAACCATTAGCATTGTTTACCTCGCCATATCTATGATCGGTTTCCAGTTTTGCATATATATGTTTTGTCTTTTTTCACTTTAACAAATATTATCATAACTCCTAACATGGCCGTGTTACATAACTAGAACGCTGCATCAGCAACCCTGGCTGTGACTGAGCCGCTTTGTGTCCTGGAAGCCAGTGATAATGGTAAATTGCGGCCGTTGCTTATTTTCTTCTGTGTTGTCAGCAAAATAAATGAATAAAAATAAAATAAAACAAACACCCGTCATTGCTTTTCTCTTTCCGTAAGTCATACCGTTTGGATACACATACATTTCTGCTGCAAAAATGACCATATGTGAAATGGCTCTTATGTTCCTTACTAATGAAGTGCTTATCTAATTGTATCTTTGCATTCAAAACAATTTAAAGCTAATTATTGTTATTTCTAATATTCATATAAACAGTTTTTCTTTTGTGGTAACCAATTTTTTTTTTTTTTAGTGTGGGACAAGCTAAGATCTGTTTTGAGCAAAGGATTTAGTGGCATTAATGGGGAAATTGAAGTGCTGTGGCAACTTCATTGATTTCATCGCAGTGCAGTGCCCTTATAGAATCTTATTCACTGTCTTTTCCTTCTCTGAATCCTTTTTATGTCTTTTTGAAAAGATGTTACTGCGCTACTGCAGCCCAGTCTCAGACTTTAAATAGACTCCCAGGATCAGTATTTACAAGTCTGCAACTAGATTTTTGTTTTTTGCCAGTTTTTCCCCACCATGCAAAAATTTTCCCATCATGCCTACCAAGAGCATGATTTCCAAAATGGAAGACAAGCACAAGCTTTTGGCTGCAGCTGCCCTTGTGTGTGCATCAGTGTGTGCCAAAAAAACCCAAACAAATAAACAACAACAACAACAACAACAACAACAACAAGAGAAAATTTTACTTTTGCAAAATTAAGTTTGGTCTCTTACGCACTCACTCATGGCAGCATATGGTTATTTCAGATAGATAGATAGATAGATAGATAGAGATGCCATTCAGTACGATGTTAACGTTCTTAGCTTGTTAGCATAGCTAGCACACTGGCCGGTTATTTGCAACGCTTTCCTGTTTCCAGTTTTGTTGGAGCTCCTGTTGCAGTTGTTGGTTGTGTAACGTCACGGCAGAGACAGAAAGATTTCCCATAATATCGCCCATGTTTGATATTGTCTCAAGGCCAAGTCTGGGGAAAGACAGACTGAAACCGCTCACATTACCAGGCTGTCGTCAACGACGAGATGACGGGCGACTCAAAACTGTAAAATTTAGTCTGGGACTGTGAAAATCGTTAGTTGTGAGCCCAGCAGAGATTTCAAGACCAAAATCTTGCATAGTGTTACGAAAATATTTTCCAGCTGGTCTCAGTCTTGAGTAATCAACCAATGTCCACTGAGCAGAAAGGGACAGAAGCTAAAATAAAGGTTTGTCATGACAGTTAGCAGGAGCGAACGGTCTGTTAAAGCCAGGGAAGAAGAAGCAACTGCAACTGTATGAATAGTACCATCTCAAAACATTTGATGCTATATGTGTGGAATAAATGTCATACATTTAACAAACATTCCATCTGACACGTTGGGTTATTTGCTACGGGTGATACTGACCTGCGATTCTGTTTTTCCAGAAAATTCCACATTTCCCGACATGACTGTCATCAAGGACATGAGCGGCATGAGGTTATAATTTGTTTCTTTTCTTTTCTTTTTTTCTAAGGTTAAAATTGTTTTTCGCAAATTTTGAAATTTGCCTGAAAACATTTGAGACTCACCACTATTGACGCCTGCTCTTTAACATTTCAAAAATAAATTGGACTAATTGACCTTTGCTTGGAGGTGGTTGAGCAAAATCAATTAGTCAATCAATTTTTTGATATGAACATTCTGAAATTTAGTTTTTAAACTCTGTGAACTTTTATATGAGTAGAAGCGTCGGGCTGACGTTTTGGCTTTTGTTTATTTCATTTTATTTTAATCAGCGTTCCGACAGTTCAATGGTGACACCGCCATCAACCAAAAGGCCTTTTGTGCCAATCAGTGACAACATCTGGATTGTCTCAGCATGGGCAGCTTTTAATGACGTTCTAATCTGTCAAACAGGGACTCGGCTCACAGGAGAGAATGGAAAGTCTGTCATTAGCTGCTGTTGAAAATAGAGATGGACTTTGCAGAGCTACGTGCAAAATAGCACCCGGATGAGTTTGCAAGGTTGAAATTAAAAAGTCTCACCTTGGGCCACTTCTCACCTGAGACCTGTTGATTTATTCAGGGCACATGTACTTATCCGTACGTGTGTGTGTGTGACTGTATGTGAGAGTGATGGAAACACTGACTCCTCTAATCTTTAAATTACCTCCAAATAGAGCGCTGACCTTTACGTAGAAGTTCTATAAAGTTCAATTTAACAAGCTCCCTCTCCATGATTTACTAACCTGAAATCAAAATTATTTTACTGCCGCGCCTGGAGGAAAAGAGGATCGCCTTCCCTGGGAACTTCGGACTTTTGTACTGTGCTGGTTTACTCACTCTGAATTGTGTTTGCGATTTCACGTCAGCTCTTCAGCTTCAGGGCAGCAGTAAGTCAGGCTGAAAGGACTGAAGGACGACCGTGGAAAGGGAACCGTGTGCTGCGAATGCAAGTTTGTCGTCCCGCTTCTGTTCCTTGATTTTGATGCTGCTTGTAGCCGAAATATCCTCGTGCGTCTACGTTCTTCACCGCCTTCACTGTGGAGCTCTGGCTGGGAGGGGATAGAAGGAAAGAGAGGGAGAGTTGTAAGCAAAGAAAGAAAGAAAGAAAGAAAGCAACAGAAGAATGGATAAAAACTGTTTAGGGGCTGAATGACACCGAGGGGGGAAAATAAGAGAGATGGAGGAAAAGGGGAGGACGGGAGGAGGGAGATCTCCACAGAGCGACCATGTGGTGTTTGAAGCAGGAAGCTGGCGAGACAACAGAGGCGGCTTTATCCCGCAGACACAATGAGCAAACGCCACAATGGGAGTCGTGCCGAGAGCACGCCTGCGTTACAGCGAGCCGCGCACGCAGGATTAAAGCGAGCAGACACACTTCAAGATCCTCCCCGTGAAAGGAAGAAGGGAGGGGAGGAGGGCTTTTTTTTTTTTTTTCTTGCGCGCGGAGGCACCAACAGGACGAGGGGGAGACAGAGGGAGGGGCGCTGGGCGTGGAGGGGGGCCGGGGGGGACACACACAAAACGCCGTCCGGGGGACGGTGCTTTGATGAAGAAATTCCGCGTGCGTGTTTACTCGCCCAGCTCATAATAGCTGCAGGTACATTGTTCTCCGCCGAGCACCTTCTGGACGCGGACGTGGCGAGGGATCAGCCGGGCTTCCGCGTGAGGGCGGACAAAAGGGACAAAGTGGGGCAGCAGACCTGCCAAACCAAACCCCCTGGTCAAAAACCTGCCCCTTTTTTTTTGGAGGGGGAGGGGAGGTTTTTGTGTTCCTTTTTTTTTTTTTTTTTTGCGTCGAAAAGTCCTTTGCATGTCAAGCAGCTGGAGCACACGCAGAGCTTTCACGTTAGCTCTCATTGATTTGCAGTCGTCGCAGCGACACGTCCATCTTCACCTCCATCTGCATCGCGTCCAGTGTGCGAAATACAGGAGGGCCTGAGGGGGTCGGAACCCCCCCGACCAACCTTAGAGACCTCCTGAAAGAAAAGTTTTGAGGGGGTCTTATATTTGTTTTTTTACATTTTCAAAATAAAAGCAATTTTCAAAATAGAATACCGCGATTGACAAATGCAATCGCATTTGTGTATGTTATGTCTGTCACTATCTAAACAGAGTGCGAGAGAGATGAAAACCAACAAACTAACACACACACGCACGCACACGAAAGAGAGCAACAGAGTGGGCTGGCTACGGGCGGGGGGGTGGTTTTGGGTGTCGAAACACACAAAGAAAAATTGGAACGAGCGACAGAGAGAGGCAGAGATGAGTTTTTTGTCAAGTCAAGATGGACGGTGTGAAATTGATCTTGATGGAAAAAAATAGCTCTGAATGGGAGCAAACAACAGCTGAGCAGAAGCGCTTGTCGACCGTCGCAGAGAAATGCGCGTCTGGTGTGAACAGGAGGGCTGCGGCTCGCGCACAATATTCATGGGTGCGCCGCTTCCGCATCCGGTGTGAACTCTGCGTAAGCCTTTTGGTCCCCTTTTACTAACCCGTAGTTGGTCCCCCTGGCCGATCTCTGCTAAGAAATACTTTACATTATGGGGTAAATAAGAAAATTTTACACAGCGATTAATCACAGAATTTTCATAGTTAACTGTCATTAATCGCAGTTTGAATTGCATATGTAAATATATACACACACATATATATAATCACGTCACTGTTACCACGCAGAACATGGAGCTAGTGGTGGTTGCCAACAGTTTCCCTACGTGAGACAGCAGTTATACTTTCCAAATAGCCTCTCAATACACTCACAGTGCTCATACATGTTCTACAATATTGCCATGGCTGAGTGGAGGCCGTCTCCCTCCCGTTGCTTGCCGCTCAGGTGATACATCGCATCCATGTGGCTGCTGTGGTACTTGAAGCTTTGTTAGTTGTTCAGTAGTTTATTAACAACAACTAACTACTGCACAAACCAACCCAAGCCGAAGAGCGCTAGTGGAAACGCCCCGAGTGCCACGTTCACCATGCAGTGACATCTGATTTCTTAGCCTTCCTTCACTTCTCCATCTTCATCATTCCCCTTCTCAGGCTTCCAGAGGAGTTGCCTTGAAGGACACAAAGGCAGGTAAGTCCCCACACTGCGCAGCTGCACAGTTTCATCCCCCTATTTGTTTTCATTCATGAATGCGGTTCTGTATGAATCCAGACTTATGCATTTCGCAGGTGGGTAAGTGTCTGCGGCCCTGCATGTTGAAATCCCATTCCTTTCGCTCGCTCTGAATTACCACTGTGTCTGAGGTAATGAAATCACTCACGGCATTAGGAACTAACTTGGCATTTCTTTTTATTTCCTGTGCACCGCTTAACGGTTCTCCTGGGGGAAACGGGCTCTCGCCAATGAAAGTTCCACCCTGGCACGAGCGAGGCCTTCACAAATGAAGACATATGTCACAAAGAAAGAAAAGAGAAAGAGAGAGAGAGAAAGAGTGGAGCGAGAGAAGAATAAGAAAAAAAATAAAGGCGGGGGGGGGGGGCTGGAGAAGTTTTTAATCCTGCGCATACCTCTCTGTTAACGAAAAGCCCTCATAAATTCAACCTCTCCAACGAGACACAAATGAAATTTGGAGCCTGAAGTTTTTGGCCAATTCTTTCCGGGATGATTGGAATGAATATGGGCTAGTTAAAGTTTAATATCTTATTATGTGTGTCTGTTTGACTCGCCCGCCTGCCTGGACTGTTAGGCACCACTCTCTCTCTCTCTCTCTCTCTCTCTCTCTCTCTCTCTCTTTATTTCTTTGTCTCCCACTCCGAGGGATTTTTCTACATTGTCCAGGGCTCATGAGCATATGCAACAGCCCCAATGGGCTCTTTCCTCTCAGCTCACTGCCCTCAGCAGGGAGATTTGTGTCCCTCATTCAAGAGTCCAAGGAGCCCAACGCAACACACTATCGCACTATCTGCTCACATTGCGCATGTGGAGACACATAATGTGAATTCATTAGAACACACAGTCGTGAAAAGAAACAAAAAGGTATAAACAACAGGTGGACGTATACAGGAATTGTGAAAATCAACACCTGTCAAACACAAAGTCTCACAGTTTGTAACATTGGAACAAACGAAAAGGCTCTCGTTGAATTTTATTTTGGTGGGTTCTGATGACAGTTTTGCACAAAGTAAACAATATTTCTTCAACGGCAATCAAACACACCAAGTGTGTACGCGTTTCCACTGAATGGCGTTTTGGCAACGAGCTTCGTAATTCTCGTGAAATCTCACCTCACTGTAAAAACGCTGGAAGAAAGATTGGCGCTCCAAACCCTGTTGTGTGTTGGTACTATTCTAATTACAGCCACAGTGGTTGCCTTGACAATATTTAATAAAAGACAAAGGCAACAGATGAGAGTTCAGAAAGAGAACGTTTGTGTATTAGTAAGAGATTTCTGTTGTCTCGGAGAAAACCGGTCCTCCGTTGTGTAAACCCCCCCCCCCCAAAAAAAAAAAGTGTTTGCATTGCAATTTTGCAATATATTTCTATGGAAAAGCCTGTAACACCTCCTCGTAAGAGTGTAAAATGTTTTTAGCCATATTTGAGAGGTTTTAAAAAAAAAAACAAAATCAGGCGTTTCAATTACCAGCTTTACATTGCCCCATTTAGATTTTGCACATTTCCAAGGGTAATGGAAAGCCAACCGCTGACAATTATACTCAAGTCTGACTAGATTAGAGTCTGAGTACGACAGCCTCTCTGTCAATCACGGGCTCATTCTGGAAGTCAACTTCATCGGTGCTTACTTCTTCAACTTTACCTCGGATTCTGGTTTTCTCCAACTTTATAGAAACTTCGCAAGCCATTTGCTCATCGTGAGGCTCGTTATTTGGTTCTGTACTGTGACTGACCTCCCTTAACTTCCTGATCAAACGTTCCACATGTGTTCCTCTGCAGAACTTGGAATTAGCCAGGGGGAGGCAATTCTTAAACGAGATAGCTGAATCAAAAGACAGAGAGAGAGAGAGAGAGAGAGAGAGAGAGAGAGAGAGAGAGAAAACAGCTTGGCTGAAGCTTCAGGGGTCCTTCAAACGATGGACTGAAAACGGAGAAAAATACAAGTTTCCTTCC
Source organism: Nelusetta ayraudi (assembly GCF_046127955.1). NCBI lineage: Eukaryota > Metazoa > Chordata > Actinopteri > Tetraodontiformes > Monacanthidae > Nelusetta > Nelusetta ayraudi. Next base: position 39,174 of record NW_027466314.1, on the reverse strand, counting down.
AGTCACTGACGAAACAGCAGCCTTTCGCTTGGCTTGTAATAAATCATCATTGTCCCTGTCTCCCTTTCTGATTTTTTTGAACCGAGGCCCACTTCCTGTTTCCCCCAGCGTGTCTGCGACAAACCCTGTAATGCGCTGAATGCACCGTACACATATTCCACATCTGCGTCACGTTCCGATGTGACAAGCGTGGAGGCGTAATTGATTACATTAATAGCTAATTGCTGGCTCATAATTGGGTCTGACTCAATTAGAAAAAAAAAAAAAAAAAGCTCTGGATGATGGCGGTGAAACAAAGCTCGGCGGCTGAGCTGGTGGCAGACGGCGGGGGAGGGAGGGGGGGGACGGGAGGCGGAGGAGGAGGCGTGGAGCTCTTCATACACCTGCAATGCTAAATCATCAGCACCTCGCCAGATAGAGGCGGGCCAGTGGGGAATGCTTTGTGCTGTTTTTGCAATTCCTCAATGCGGATTTATATCTTTTGCTTCGAGAAAGGTTGTAATATTTCACTGGGCACGCCGCTGATGGGAGGACACGTGCGGCAGGGTTGGGAGCGGGCGGGGAGGAGCGGAGAGAGGAGGCGGCTGAAATACGGCATCAGCATATATTCTAATTTCATTTTGATAAGGCCACGCTTATAGGCCATGCTTATAGGCTCATCTCGGAGCAGAGTGAAGTGGCTGTTATTTTACATACTCCCTCCCCTCCCCTCCCACCACCACCACCACCACCGTCACCACGAACCAGCTCGGGGACACGCGGGGGTCCATCATTAGCCAGGCTGCACTCAAAGGCGGTGGGAGCTGCAAATGAGGACGAGCTCCAGCTCGGCCATCATCGCCAGCTGAACGCACTGCTTGCACGCCGCCGACATTCGGCTGTGTTTACCCCCGGCAAGCGTCCGAGAGCAATTACTTACAATGCTTTTGTTGGCGGCGAAACATGTGGATGTGAATTTACCTGAGGAGGCGACGGAGCTGAAGAGCTGCACTGATCTGATCTAGGAAGTGAATGGGATTTTTTTTTTATAAATATGTTCTTTCTTTTTTTTTTTTCTTCTTTAGAATTATACTTGTGTTTGACCGCATTTAATCAAATCACTTTTTCTTTTTTTTTTACCATTGGTGCGCGTGGTCTGTCACTCCCCACGTGAGAATTGCTTTTTAAAGCCTTCTGATCAGGTTGGGCCCTGGCAGTCTGTCACCAAAGCTCGGCTTTTCATTAGGGCTGCGGCGGCTCTCCGTCCGTCCGTCCGTCCGTCCGTCTGGCCGGCCGAGCACGTGCGCAAATTAAATCGACATCCAAACTCACTCCCATACACAAAGCAATTTAAATGGTATTCATTAGAGCGATGACAAGCCCTGATGAGCCTTTCGCGGTGGCAGAGGGGAGACGAGGGGGGAAGCCGTGAAGAGACGGAGCCCGGAGACGGACAACTGCTTTTTTCTCTCTTTCTGTCTTTTTTTTTTTCCTCCTTTCACATCAGCCTTTTGCCGGCTCTGCCTCGTGGGCACTCAGGCGTGGGGCGCATCAACGCACTCTCTCTTAAATAAAAGAGGGCGGGGTGGGGGAGGGGTGGGGGGGGGGCTGAAGATGGAGATGCAAAGAGCGACTTTGCTTTTTCACACACCTGTCTGCATCACCGTGATGCCCATCTCTTTGGCGTTTCTTCCTTTTTTTTTCTTTTTTTTTTTCCCAAATGTTGGTCTGAAGCCCACTTTCACCTTGATAAGATAAAAGTAAATCACTGAAGACTTTTCAAAGTGTATGTTTGATTCCATTTTAACATGCCACACAGGGTTAAAATGCCTTCCGAAGCTCATTCATTCATTCATTCATCTTCTATACCCGCTTATTCCTGTTCTGGGTCTCGGGGGTCTGCTGGAGCCTCTCCCAGCTGTCTTAGGGCGAAGGCAGGGTGACACCCTGGACGAGTCTCCAGTTCAGCACAGGGCCACATAGAGACAAACAACCATTCACACTCACATGCACACCTACGGACAATTTAGAGTGTTCAATTGACCTCACATGCATGTTTTTGGAGTGTGGGAGGAAGCCGGAGAACCCGGAGAGAACCCACGCAGACACAGGGAGGACATGCAAACTCCACACAGAAAGGTCTCAGGTCCGGGCCCCGGAATCGAACCCACGACCTTCTTGCTGTGAGGCAGCAGCGCTAACCACTGCGCCACCGTGTCGCCCCTTCCGAAGCTCTTGTATTTGTTTCACATCTGGTACATTAAGAGCATCTGAGGAAGGGGAAGGGAAACCTTGGAAGGGGATTGGATGAACCATTCGCCAGTCAAATCTAAGCGGACCAATCAGGTTTGTTTCTCCTAATTTAGCCACCCTGAGGCTCGTTGTTGATGTCATCTGCAGAGAATTCTTCATTTTATTTCTTTTATCATCAGAGCACCATCCAGTTCGGACTTTAAAAAGCCACCCGAGCTGCATCAACGCTGATCTCTTTAACATCGCCCACTGTTCGCAGCTCACAAGTAGCTTCTCACCTGCATGTAATTCATGGATTTTGATTTTTTTTTTTTTTCCCACTGATTTAAGTGTACAACATCCTGACTGGGTGCATTTTTGTTTCCACATTTGTCAGACGTATCTATATTGGGTAAACATTATGATGAGTATCTCAGACAACCAAGAGTGCGTTAAAGTCCCTTGAGTTTACACACACGCCCTCAATACTTTCAATGGTAGTTTGAGGAACTGGAGGTAAATAATTAGGACACATTTCACTCCTATAACAATGAATGTTGTATGTGGGCCAAATGATGTGTTCAGATATTTAATCCTACAACACAGCATGCCAATAGATGAAATGTCACTTTGGCGAAAAAAAGAAGTATCGTTAAATTTGACCTTAGTGTTTGTTTTGAGACTGGCAGTCAAAATAATCACTTGGAATTTTGGCAGGTATTGAACATCTGGAAGAATTATACCTACATTATAACACATTTCTATACGGAGATCAGACAGATTTACGGCAACGTTAAGACAGCACTAACAACTGATCTTCCTTTTTTTTTTTTTTTTTTTCAGGGACAAGCCAATTAATTGGGTCCTCTACTCACAGCCTCTAATTAACCCCTTCAGGACTGAAATTATGCTCAACACTTGTGAGGCCAAGCCAGAAATTAGCCATCCTGCTCTGAGGTAATGACAAAATTCATGTTGTGAGTTCAAAATGTGTGTGTGTGTTTTGTGTTTGCGTCTCAAACCTCTTGATTACCACCGTCTCTGTGAAAGCCACACACTTTTGTCCCGGCTCTTTGCTCATTAGCATATGTAGAGACGCCTCTTAAAACCGCGCGCACACACACCAGTGTAGCGCGCTATACATTGTGTGGCATATGTAATATGTTTCTGCTGTCATTAGAGGCCTGCAGGCCCCACTCAGAGCTGGTCGCCTTTTGTTCACGCAGAAGCCGGCAGCCACACACACTCACTGGCTCTGATGTTGTAATCAATTTGCGCCAGACGCAGTCTGGACGTGTGTGTTAATTAACGTTCTTATGGGAGGAAATTATTTGACCGCAATAATGAGCTTGAAGCAGAGCAGCGAGGGGAGTGCGATCTCAAGGATATCCGGCAAACAGAGCAGGTAGCTCTCTCTCCCCACGCACTCACTGGGTTGCTCTCACTCATCGCGGAAAAAAAAAACAAACAAACAAACAAAAACAAACAGCAAACAAATGAAATACTTGAAAATGTTGCAAAATTATTTTGATCAATTTTCTGGATTTTTACATGAATGTCTTCACTGTTTGGAAGCAACTTTTCAGAAGGAAATACAGTCTGTTCTAAATCTGTTTAGTGACGACTGAACTGTTTATGGATCTTCTGAGTGACTCGCGTAACAGATCCAGATTAAAATATTCATTTCATCCATCCACATGGGTCAGTACAAACTCAGGTCAGTACAGCATCTCTCTCAGAGTACATATATGTTGTGCAAACATCAGGGGAAAAAAAGGGACATAAAAATGAAGAGCAAAGAACAAGTGTTAAGGTCCTCAATCTTCTCTGCCGTTGAAATAAAAAAATGTGATGAGTTTTTCCAGAAAGTTCACAGTTTTGTTTTTTTTTTTTTTACTTCCGAGTTATCAGAACGCTGATCGATTGGTCCTGTAGCCTTTACACCTTAATAAAGTGAATGTTG